>NW_011356197.1:8709-33414 GCF_000735185.1 Notothenia coriiceps
TTGCCATGAGCGACGATAGAGCCTGGCCAAAATATGAAGAGGCACCTCAACGACCTAAAGCCATCCAGATAATGTAAAAAAGACAGGAACTTTTTCTGAGAGGAAGGGACGAGGACTAACCGCCAGCAACACAACGGATGGTTAATGTCGTCTGTTTCCTGCTAAAGAGCGAGACGAATTTTAGGACAATGTCTGCTGATATCAACATCAAAAACTTGTAAGACTGAGAGGTCTAAATCGGCCGGTCAATTAGGATGAGTCCACTGTTGTGCCGGCTCTCGGGCTCATTGCACTGGCAGGAGAAGGAGAGGAGAGAGACAAGCCCGCAGAAGTGAGACTGACTGATCTCCTTGAGACACAATAAGCATGGAAATATTACATCATAAAAAACTACATTATGTGTATATTATCATCGCTATTACAGAAATGGTCCATCGCTGCACTGAGTGACTGCGTCTGACAGCAATGGTGCAGTAGTGTCCTCTTTTCAGCAGCCATAAGAACATTATCAGTTATGAATTTGTTTCACTGCCTTATGAGAAATGGACTGTGGCCTGAGAGCCAGTAGTGAAAAATGTCAATTAGTATGAGAGTGGCAGCACTGTGAACTCCTCTTGACATCTTAATTCATGTATGAAAACTGCCAATCACAGATTATTTAGCTTTATAATCGAAGGGCCGGAACGCGTTCTGGATCGTTCCCGCCATTTAAAACCCCTGTGTGCTGCTGTCGTCCCCGTTCGTGCTCTCGTGTGTGTGTGTGTGTGTGTGTGTTGTGTTGATGTGGGTGGTGTGTGTGGTGTGTGTGTGTGCCGTGGCGTGCGCGCGACGTGCGTGCAGTGCCGTGCGTGTGCTGGTGTGTGTGGTTATGTGGTGAGCAACAGAAATGGTCAGATACTGGTATTTGAATTTATATAAAAGATTTAGTTTAGGATATGTGTGCTTAACTGCAGAGATAAGCAATCAGCTCATGGACTGCCTTGCTCACTCCAATAGTGTCCAGAGCTGTGCTGCCATTACAATGTAGTGGTTTGGGATTGTACCAATGCAATTGCCAGTCTTTTGCAATGTAACTTGATATATTGTTGCCAATGGCCAGGCATTGTGTTCAATTGTTATGCCCCTGCCATTTATTTTGTATTAGAACTTTTATAAATCATTTAATTTTAACTAAAGATGAAACACTTGATGTGTTATCTTTGTGTGTGGTGGTGTGTTGTGTGTGTGTGCCGTGAGTGTGTGTTGTGAAGAGGTGGATGTGTCATGTGTGGTGTGTGTGTGGTGTGTGTTGGGTGGGGTGGGTGTGGTGTGAGTGTGGGTGGGTTGGGTGTGTTGTGTGTGTGTGTGTGGTAGGTGTGTGTGTGTGTGGTTCTGGAAATGCACTTCAAATGTATCAATTTTATCTCTGATTGTCAATGGAACAACTTCATCAGTACACAGTATTCCATTTCTTTTGTGTTAAACATTTTACTTGAAGAACACTGGATACTGATTTTATGCGTTAAACTGAGCCTGGCCAATACTTGATCAGATTTAAAAAGTAGCAGTTGTGGAGATTTACAGAGAGAACATCCCAATGGAAAGTGCGCGGCTGGTGGAAAATATTTTTGGTGGGGCTATGGGAAATGGTGAGAAAACCATAGTAGGGCCATTTCCAAATCAAGGAGACTACAATACGAACTTTGTGTGTGTGGCGTGTGGTGTGCGTGTGTGTGCGTGTGGTGTGCGTGTGTGCGTGTGTGGTGTGTGTGTGTGTGTGGGTGTGTGGGTGTGTGGTGTGTGTGTGTGTGTGGGTGTCTGAAAGCACTTCAAATGATCACTTTTCTCTTGATTTTCCCTTGATATTTTGTTTAGGAGGTACAGTAGTTGCAGCTAATTGATTGATTGTTTTATGGGTATTCTGTGTTGAGATGGTGCAAATATTTTAAATACATATCTAATATATATTTCTAATACATTGCTCTTAGTGTTGTTCCTTTCACATAACTAAACACTATAGACAGTGTAAAAAATAGGCTACGTCAGATTATTCCAAGGGACATACAGTGTCAAGTCAAGTCAATTTTTATTTATATAGCCCAAAATCACAAATCAGAATGAGGGGGTCCTTGGTGTATTCTCTATCTTGTAAGGGGTCCTTGGCTGAAAAACAATTGAGAACCTCTGCTCTAAAGCACCGCAGTCTCTTCTCCTAAGTCCCTTTGAATTCTCCTATCCACTATCCCTTAACCCCGTGACGTTTCACTCAGAGGTCAAAGAATAGACGATAGGGTTAGAATTTAGGAGCTGATTTTTTGATTATACCACCGCAGCCATAGTTTTGAAGCCTTGAGTTTGGTGTTGTGGCCGTGATGAGGTGGTGAAACACAATATGTACAACCCAACGCACAACAAGACATTTTAGGCACTCACAATGTTAACTTAAATTATTTGAAAATACACTATAGCTAAAAGGTTTAAAATTCTAATAAAAAAACGGCAGAGCACCCAAACAATACCAAGATAAGTGACCTGTCAATCACATTACTAAGCTTATTACATTGCATGTCACTTGTTAGACTCTTTTATCCACTGCGACTTACATACTCAATACTGTGGACAATCCCCACAGGAGCAAGTTGGGGTGAAGTGTCTTGCCTGGGGACACAACGACATGCTGACTGCAGTGGGGTTTGAACCTGTGCGCCCCCCTCCCCCGATCGAACACCAACGCACTAGACCACTACGCCGCACGCTTCCCGGCTTATGCTTCAAAATCACTCACCCACGTTCTTTGAAACATGTATGATCATACTAAAGAAACTGTGCCGTTTTCTCATAGACTTCTCTACAATCAGACTTATTATTGAAACCAAAGGGGTTGCCCCCTGCTGGCCACATTTTTTCTTAGCAATCCTGCAACGCCGACACATATCATAAACCCCATATGAAAGGAAGGCATGGAGATATAAAAGAGTAGATTCCACCCACACCAAGAAGGTGTTGCATAGAAAGTAGAACAAAGACAAAAAAACACATCACGTATAAACATACATACAACACATCTATTTTGCACCCCTCCCTCCTCAACAATTGATCTCCACATTAGCCAAAACCCATATAACCACAGTTTCATTTATAACTTTTGCATAAATTCCACCAACCTCCAAAGAGCACAACTTAAAAGCCAGAACCCCTTGAACATCCTGAAGTAGTAATTTGGTAATTTAAACACCATTAGGACCACTTAGTGCTATAGTGTGGTAATCTTACAGCTTGTGGACATCCACAATGCCAACCGGCAGCCATTACCACTTTGGTTTCAGATGCCAGCCTGCTGAATTTTACACACTTTCCTGGCAGGGGCTCAAACACAGAGCAATGGATTCAAGCAAAGCCATTATAGTCTGAATTTGTGTCAGTGAGGAACATCAGGTGGGTATTCATGAGCCTTCAGGCACCAATCGTTTATAACATGGCTTAGCTGAGCTGGTAGTGTTCATCTGCCTTTATAAACAGCTCTCAGATCTATCAAAAGGACACTTTTATGAATGCACATTTCTCACAAAAGACTTTAAAAGACCTTTTTTCAAACAGTACCATCTGTTGCAGTGCAGCGTCAACTCAAAAGTTGAATACAAAAAAGCCTTGCTTAAAAAAAGGCAGCTATGAAAGCAGTTGCTGGTGGACAACAATGAAGGCACTCATGGCCAACAAAGCTGGAGAATGAGAGATTAAGCATACTGTATTCCTCTTTGTTGCCTGTTTACATAATCCCTGCAGTCTCTCATCAAGCAGTGTTGATGAAAAGCTTTCATCGACCCTCTGTGGAAAGCCCATCTTCTTCTTTGAAGCTCAACACAGTGGCCAAACATGCACACAGGTGTTCCACTTTCACCAAACAGCACACATGGAACACCTGACAGTGAAATCTAAAGTCATAATGTGTGTTTCAGAGGAGACAAAACACTGAAAAAAGTGGTCTTTTGAGCGTGGGTGAGTTGGCTATAGTGCACTGTCATACTCATTAATCATAACGGCTGAAGCCAAGGACAATAAATGGACTAGAGCTCGGCACAATGAGAGGCTGTAGCTCCACAGATATTCTTGTGTCGGACAAAAGCTGTAAACCAAAGCTCACTATTTTTATAGCTCCATGCTTTTTTTCCCCATCACAGTCACTCTCAGATGCAGCAATACACAATACAGCCTCAAATCCACACAGTTTGTGAAGAAATGTTCCCAACCCATGGAGCCTTTAATCCTCACACCTTTTCGACTTTAAAAAGGTTTGCTTTAAGAAGCTGCTGGGAATTACAAGCTTTAAAAATATACAGGGGACCAAGCTTTATCTCGTGAAGCCCAGAACTAAAAGTTAAAAAAGTCAAATTCAATGACAGGAACACGGTGAGTAACCAAAAGGTTCAATAGTATTGCCTTGTTATTTAGATACTTCGATCCAAAGACCCTAATTGGTCAGTCCCAAATGTGAAACTGATGGAATCTTTGAAGGTATTTTACTGTAAATACTGAAATCTCTGCAGTGTAGCACCTAAAGCCGCTTTCACACCAAGTACTTTGCCGTACTTAGTTCCCAGCACTTAGTTCCCAGCACTTAGTTCCCAGCACTTAGAACCCAGCACTTAGTACCCCCATGGAACTAAGAGCCGATCGCGTTCACACCGGAATAAGTTCCCTGAGGGAAGATATTACACAAATGAAGCCGCTGACGTCACTTCTTCTTCTTCTGCTTTGGGTTTACTGGCAGGCCGCAAACAACTTCACGGCATATACTGCCACCCGAAGTCCCTGGCCGGAAGTCCCCGGAGTTGGGGACTGGNTTCAGTAGAAGCTGCTGGGACTCCCAGCAGCTTCTACTGACGCCTTCCGAGTAAATCGCCAGAATGCCGACACCTCCTCATCTCCACCGCTCCTATGTTTTCTTTTGTATTGCCATAAGTTATTCTCTCTCTGTTGGTGCGCTGGGCTAATGCCCTGTGAACCCCCCACAGCTCCCTCCTCCCTTCCTTCCTCATTGTATTGCAGCTGAACATTACAAGTACAGACAGAGCAATGTCTGAAACACAGCATTCGCTCATCAAGCTGAGAAAAGTGAGCACCACCTGGGCGTGTTATTGGTACTGAGCTGCTAAATCGGCTTATTATGCTGAGCCATTATCGCCTGGAGTTAAGGACATTTCACAGTATTGGCTAAGGTTTGCTCCGACTCGCTCTCACTACCTGGCCCTGTCTCTCTTCTGTCTCTCTCTCTCTTTATTTTCCTTCTTTCATGTACTTTCTTTTCTTACTTGCTTCCAGTCACAACAGTTTCCTCCTGTCACTTTCTTTCTCTTGTCTTAGTTTTTCTCTTTTTTCTCTTATCCTTATCCCTTTATGTGGATCTATCTCTCTTTCGTCATTTCTTGTCCCCTAACCCAGTCCGCTCTGATTCTTTATTTCTCCCCCTTTTTCTTGCTGTTTCTGTCGCTCTGTTTTCCTTGGCGTTGTTACCCTTCCTTTGACCCACTTTTTTCCACATTGTCTATTCACTGTTTACTTGTTGTTCTGCTTCTTCGGAGCTCAAACTCCATTTGTTTACCATTTTCTCTTTTAGATTTTTCTTCTTACTCATATTTGTCATGTTCCGCCTTCTCTGTCGCTCTGTTCCCTCTTTGTCTGTTTTTCACCCTCCCCTGCCTTTTTTCACTCCTGCTCCCCCTGTTTCTTCCCTCCATACAGGCTGCTGCAGAGTTCATCTCGGGACAACATCCCTCTCTGCTGCTGCTGCTGCTGCACACACACCGTTTGTCTACTGAATCAGGGGTGCAACGGGGCCCGGGGACAGATGGAGAACCGTGAAGAAGAAACAAAGACGTTCTCCCAGTTCCATTGACGCACATAGCGGAGAACTATCAAAATGACAAGGCGGGCTAAGACTAGGATGCCACATGATATCACAAATGGATGCTATTCCGCAGCACATGAGCACATGGAAAGTGAAACCTGGCACTGACTCTGCCCTTTTGGCTTTCATATAGCGATCTATTTGCTCCGTCTTGCTACTGCCAGTATTTAAATTTGTTTTGTGAAGAGTGCTTAACAGATTTGAACCGATTTGACTTTTGCAGCAGATGTTTATCAGCAGTCTCAAGACCTCACCAGATATCAGTTTGCCCGATGTACGCAGCACAGAGTTGGAAATTGATGGATCAGATTTTAGGTCTCGCTACTTTGGGACAACTACATCAATTTTGTTTATCTAACACTACAATAATGCAGTAAGGAAAGAATCACACTGCGAGGGGAAATCTCCAGTATTGGGATCCCAGAAAGTCGTTTCTTGGCACTACATGTTGAAAATGAACTCAGTGAGATTAGCCACGCTGGCAGAGTTTCTCTGGAGATGATCATATTGGCCAGACCGTCATGTTTCCGGCACTTAAGTGTGAAATATGTGGACAAGTATTGAATATATTAACATATCATTCGGTACACATACCCGTGTCCCCCTCAGGATGAGTTTGAGCAACTTTCATAATACACTCAACAGTTCATAACGCCATCATCAGGTCAACTTTTCTTTTCTTGTCAATACTCTTTTCAATCCGGTAATTCTCTCATACACTTCAATAATAAATTCTCTTTGAAATACCAGCAAAATGTGTGGGATTCCATTAAGCTTAAGCTTGTTGTGTTAGCATGCTAGCAGATGCTGAACAAGGTAAACATCGTAATCAACACCTGCTAGCCATTAGCGTGGCGTGGTTAGCAGGTGTAAATATATATATATTTTTTCAAAGATAGGCTATATATATTTCTTTTCAGGATTGTTTTTCCTAACGTGTCATTGCCATAATAGCTTTGCTGGCCTTTTTTAGGCTGTTTACCCCAGAGACACTTTGCATAGCTGAGTCGCTGCACTGTTGCTACAGTATTAGTAATAGCTTCTGGCTGGGGTTTCTATTCTTGCTGTAGACATTCACTTTGCACCAGTCAAATCACTAGCCAGGCTTTTGTGTGTGACACTAAACCCTGAAAGTAGCTATTCAGCACAACTAGTGCATGACCTTTCAATTCTGCCTCCCCTAGATGTGCACTGGGCCTGATCTGGCAACCCTGGGCTTCCCCTCACATCTCACTGTCACCCTCCCTACCTCTCCTCATTAGCACTAACCCTATTCCAGGTCAATACCTATGGCTCTTACACACTTTCATTATCACACAAACTCTCTCACACACAGCGTGTGACCTCATTAGGAGCCATGGCAGCCAGCCAGGGGAGTGTCTGTCGATGAATGACCAAGAAGCAGTGATGGAGCAGGACGGACTGATGAGCTCCTCCCTGATGGATGCTTTCATATGAAAGGTAGATTTAATAAGTATTACTAAAGATGAGGGGCGGAACTGTATAAATTCATTTTCCTTTGATTGTTTTTCATTTCCTGATGCTAGCGGTGGGCCGTGTGGCTCTGGGGACGGACATGTTTTTCTGTTGTTCTGTCCACCGCTTTGGTCCAGATTAAAATGTCTCAAAAACTGTTAGATGGATTGCCATGGAGTTTGGTTCAGACATGCATGTCTCCATCGGGGTGAATTGTAATAACTTTGGTGACTTTTCATCTAGCTTGAATTTTGTTTTTCCAATATCATCAAAATAAATGAAATTCCCCTCAGCCTCATGTAGCTTGTGTTAAATGCTAAATGGCAATTGTTAGCATCCTGACATACTAAACTAAGATGATGAACAGAGTCTACAGCGTATCAGCATGTTAGCACTGTAATTGTGAAAGCATGACAGAAGAAGAATAGAAGTGCAGTTTTCACTCTACGCTACGTACACAGTACACACATGTACAGGATCTATACACATTAACGTCTGAATACACACACGCCAAAGCAAAGAGGCTGCCATGGTGGAAGTTGGGGGTTCGGTGCTTTGCTCAAGCACACCTAGCATGCTAATGCTACAGTTTAGCTTGAAGAAATTAAGTAGCCCACACGCTAACAGAGTTGTTAGCATGGCAGACACATTTCGAATGGTAAGAGTTTCATAGTTTGTGACCACATTTTCAGCTGTCTACATATGGTGTAATCCTCATCAGGTTTGTGCCGTGCTGCCTTAACCAAACTGAATATTTTGTACAGTAAGGAAACTGGTCTATATTTGTGTGCAACGTGTGAAAGAGCACCAGAGAATGTGTTTCTCACAATATTAACCATGAATATGAGGTCCATGAAGAAACAGTCTTGTTTTGGCTGTACTTCAGTTTTCTTCTTGTCTGTGATAGAAGCAGCCGGACAGATTGTTTAAAAATAGAAAGAGAAAAAATCAATATGTAAAAATGTCTTTGCTGCAGCACGAAAATACTGACAAAGCAATAAAAAGGACTCAAATCTATAAAGAGCATTATAAAGCTAATGTAACAGAGTAATGACTCATACATGTATGACATCAAGTATTGATATTTTAGTATCAAATAGATTATTATATCATACATGTATATAACTATGTGTAATGCTCTGTGTAGCCCTGAAACCTTTTTCTAAATGGTGCGATATTTTCAAAGCAGCAAAGAGCACATTTTAAAGCCTTTCTGTTCTCCCTTTCTGTCAGATATTAGCTTCCATCCTTCATGCCAATCTCTTTCAACAGACTTGCTTTCACATTATTGGCCTGTAAAAGTCTCGGATTTCCTCCATTCTTCCCCACATTTACCATTTGAAAGTTATGGATGGAAAGACATACATATGAATCATGCAGGCACATTCTTACTTTGTCTTGTGGATTTATGGCAAACCTAAGCTGCACTGCCGCTCTATATTCAACAGATATTTTACAGGTAGTCTCCGATGTAAATGGAACAGTTTTGGAGACTGGAGGGCCGCCAAAGCTACATGATGGATTGCTTCCGTGCTACAAGGATGTACAGGCTTTCCACTGCTGGCAGAATATGCATTATACCAACCCCTACGCACGGGATCAGTCAAATCCTAACCAAGGTCCACAGAAAGATTAACATATAAATGAAACTACAGGCAAGATCCTGCCCTTTATTTGATATCTGTGTATAGGGGTGATGTGCAGGCAGGGAGGTTTGGTAAGGTGTTGGCCTCGGTGTCCCTACAAGTCAAGGATGCTCCAAATATTAAATATTTTATGCTTGGCGAGACATTTCGTAGTCTGCAGTGCAAATGAGTAACAGAAACACATTTCGTTCTTACTTCTGTTCCCAAAGCAAGAGTTGATTAGTTACTAAAAATACCTTTGAGCTTTTCTTGAGAGAAAAACAAACCTATAATTAATAGGCTGCAAAGCTTTTTCTAATAGCTGGAGGATTCATTCCTCAATAAACTTTGCAAGGCGAAGATGTCGGTGATTGTTCTTTTTATTGCACTGGCATTCAATTTATTATGCAAGAGAGGGAGATGAATGCACACTGTCTCCCCAAAAAGTCTCCAATGTAAAAAGTAATTTAATCAGTTGTTAAATATTAAAGTCTATATATCTTGTTTATTAAAAAAAGTAAACGTCTACATTACAAATGGATTTTCTTTGGGCAAAGACAAATTACTTCACCTTACGAGTGCATATTGCAGTTATAAAAACATATTTAACAGAGTTTATAGCTTTATGTGAAATGAAAACGCTTTATACAGCAAATCAACTCAAATAAGTTTGCCTTAAGAGTACTTTGTAAACTCCCAAACAAAAAAGTGGTGCTTTTAAAACCCTGCGCCTTTTAGCCTTCAAACACGTGTAGTAAACAACCTGCATATCCAAAAGAACCGTGTATAATTGTACGTTACACTAAAAGAAGTTTCTATTTTCATCAGTACACTCCTGCAAGTAAACACTGTATTCATAGAACAGATCCGTGCTATGAGTTTAGTCAAATATGGGTTTTGTAACTTCATTCAAAATGAGTAAGCTGCCAACTTTAAAACATATAAATACATCTGTGTGTCATGGCTGACCTGATGCAGACACAAAACAGCATGTGATATGGAAACATAATGAACACACTAGAAACTGATAGTTATACTGATGACAAACAGCCGACTTATTGACACTAGAAAGGCTACATTTGCCCAAAAGGTCGCTCATCTGTGCTGAAAATTGCACACACTGTAAACTGGTTAAAAATAATTAGATACATATTTTTTTGGGGGGGGGGTCATATTGTAAGACAGGGACAAAGAAACCTGTTCCTGACATGAACAGAGTGTGGGCAATTTTTTTACTTTGTGTTATTTTGGTTACCAGCTAACTCTATTCACAGTCTATGTATATATTAATACAATGAGCAGTATTTAATTCCACTGTACAGTCATTCACTTTATTTACTTACACATTCTATGACACATAGGTTTGAGCAAGCTCTCTGATTGGTCAATAGGCGTGTTTGATTCCACGATCAAACAACGATCAAATAGAACGTGCCTAATCACAAAGTATCCAGTGGCCTACACACGCCACTAGCCTACCGAAACTACTTCCACGAGCCTACATCGTGTGGTTTCCATAGCAACGTTTAGCGACACACAGCCGTTATACATTGTCTCTCGTTGGAAATCGGTAGCTACAAAATGTCAGATTTTAAAGTTAATTTTGATTTGTTGGGGGGCCTCAGTATTGATGAATGGTTGGACATGGACACAGACCACAAAACCAACAAAAGATTTGCGGCTTTTTGAACTGACGAGTTGAGTGCGTTGGAAAAAAGTCGCAACGCAAAGAGTACATTGGCGTCAACTACCTGGGCTGTCAAATGTCTCAAAGCGTTCTTAAAAACCCAGGAGAACATGGTGGATTTCGGAACAGTGTCCAAACCGGAGTTGAACAGCTTACTGTACTATTGTTACCATGGGAACTACTTTCTAGGAACTACTTTCTGACGGAGATTAACTCAAGCAGAAAGCGTAGGTTTGGGAGCAAATTAGCCCACATTATGAAATTATTTTACGATATTGTTGATTACAATGATAGTTTGTGTAATAGAATCGCAATCATACACTTGAGGCCGTTCTTGAACGTCATTATTGGTACTCCAGTACAGGCGTACGGACCTCGGCGCTTAATTATGACACTTGCAACATTTGATTGCACTACTTTTATTTGTATTTAATTTGGTTTAATTACATTTTAATAAGACTTATATTTCTACTTATTTTTGCACTATTCCTTTTTAAAAAAATCTTATATATAATATATGTAGCATTGTTGGAGGGACCATGGACTTTTTCATTGCCAAACTACGCAGCAGCTTCTGTGCATATGAAAATAAAACCTTTGAATCTTTGAAAAAACACAGGAGAAAAAACAAACAGCATCTGGACAGAACTGGAAATGGCAAAAGTCAAGAGACCGTCTGCAGAGAGGAAGAAAACACTCACTGCGAGACAAAGAGGAAACATCTCTCCTCGCCCCGTTGAGTGAAGAGCCAGCTGCATCTCTCAGATTAAAGGCCAACCATCATATTGTTTCCTTCAAACATCAGGTGTAATTTCACCAAAAAGCACATCTCCAGACACTGATAATGTTCCTGGCTGATTGTTGTTAATGACTCATGATAAAAGGCAAAGAAAATTGCCTGAATTGCTCATTTTATGCATTTCAATACGTTGCAGAAAGCAGCAGAGAGCCGGCAGACTGAGCGGATCTGAATGAGTCATTACAGCAAGGTAAGGGTCTGCAGAAAGCCTCGGAGAGCAGACAACCCACTCACGTCCCCCATTAAGACGGCCGGCTATTCTTGCACATCAACGCCCCTGCAGCAATTTACTGGCCAGCCTGCATGCGGGGCGAGTGAATGGTGAGAGAGGACTCTTAATTAGACACGGGTCAGCGAAATGTCAAAACTGGATGGTGAATAGAGACTTTTTGGTTTACTTGATTAATTCTAGTCTTTACACCTTTAGAGGGAACATTAGACATTCATGTTATCACCTACATACTCTCCAAAAAAAACATGAATTAATGCTTTGACAAGTCTGCAGACAGACGGCAGGCGAAAAACCTTTTTAAATGCGTGTTTTCTGAATGCAGATCGGCTAAGCTAACGCAGTATGCTCCGACCGTCCACACTCACAACAACGGCCTACAGACATAAATAAACCAGCGACTGTATTCTCCATGACACAGACAGTCTGTGGTTTGTACTTGTTTAACTTTTGTCTAGTTTCTGAACAGATATGAGGAGCTGTGAGCTCTGAGGGCTAACAGCTAACGGCTGGTTGGTTTTCTGTGGTTCTCATTGAAGATGACGTCACGGCTCCGCCTACACTGCGTTACTATAGTTACTGCCCCAGCTACTAAACTGTAATGGAAACGCAGCATAAAGTGAGCCAGTCGCCTAACGAGGCCTAACGAGGCCTAGCCACACCGAGCGAGGCCGAGCGAGGCCCTGTAGTGGAAATCCGCCATAAGTGCTTTCACATAAAACAGAAAACACGGTATGAATTATAAAAAGACAACATGTATATGAAATACTGTACAGCAGAATTAATGCAGAAATACTAAATGTGGGTTTGAGGACTTTAAACAGAATGAAGTCCTTATTGTCTTTCTGCATACTATCATCCATGGCTTCTTCATGCATACAGTGTCTGTCGGGAGTCACTGTGCTGTGCAAAGAAAAGCCACTGGACTGCGATCATTTCCTCACCTCATTTATTAAACTCAATGACTTGTGCAGGAGCTTCATGTCTATCGCTCAGTGTGTCCTTGTTTGATTCATTGCACCTTCACTGTTGTGTTTCCTGGCAAGAGGACACTTGGCAGCTAGCTGCAGGTGCAGGAGAATATGGGTCACATAGAACTGTAGACCTCATCCTCTGAGACACGATGACACCGGACCGGCCTTGCAACACCACAGGAAGTCATTAAAGGCCTGTCTGCTAACAAAGATGTGCCTGTATCCTCTTCCTGTGATAACACTGAATACAATAGCAAGTGAAAGGTTATCAACAAGTGTTTTGAAACTGCATGTTCCCTTGAGCGCTCAAAGAATACTGTAGCTGGAGAATCCTAAAAACTGAGCTAATGTAGACAGAGGGTGAAAGGAGTTGCTGCAGCTCAGGCAGAGGAATATAACAACCTTTTTGAACATTAAAGCATGTTAACAGGTCCTTTTTTAACTTATTTAAAACAATTAATTGTACTGTTTGTTTGCACTACCGCAGGTCTGTCCATGAGACAGTGGCCGTTTCTCAATCTCGAGGAAACTGGCTTCCAAGCCAATATTTCAAGGATGCTACGTCATCGAGTGCCGCCGAAGGACTGTTCCAATCTCCAGCATACTTGGAATTCCACCGAGGCCGCGTCCTTGGTTTGGGGGTAATTTCGAGGCTGCACATGGGTAGACTTCGCGTCCTTAAAATCCCCACAATGCTTTGCGCACGGACCAATTTCCCCAAATCTGTGGCGGAAAATGTAAGGCGGGGCCTCTCATATGACGCACACCTGCACAGTTGCTCGCCTGTTCCACTCTTCGTTTTCCGAATGCCAGGAAGGATTCTTGCCTAGCTTCTGAAGCAAGTGACTCGGAAGACTATTTTCATTTCCTCGGTCGTCGGTCCTCGGTATCACNTGGAGCATGAGGGCACTTTTTGACTTTGTGAGTCACTTAACATTGTTTTTGGTAATGTTTTACTGTTTTATTTGTATTATTTATCTATAAAATATTACAAGAAGCCATTAATCTGCTGTTTTGTAACTGCTTCTCCCGATGGATGTCCATGGGTCCATGTTTTATTACCTTATTTTTATTTTTGTTCCATTTATAGGGATATTAACAATAGTATGGCTTAGGAGTCAATGCAGGATGTCCCCTTCACATATACAAATGCACACTCACAACCACATATAGTCATACACTTTTAATAATCACATTCCCTTTCTTTGTTTAAATCCAGCATTTTATAGTTTTTTTTATTAAATATTGTTATATTATTTTGCCATCAATATTGAACTTATATTATAATTTGTTTATTACATTTCACTTGTTAGACGCTTTTATCCAAAGCAACTTAGATACATTCAGTACTGTGGACAATCCCCACAGGAGCAATTTGGGGTGAAGTGTCTTGCCCAGGGACACAACGACATGCTGACTGCAGAGGGACTCGAACTTCCTGATTCGAAGTTCAGCGCACTACCCACTGAGCCACAGCCTCCCACTGCATTAATCATGTGTCCTCCATAACGTTGTCAATTTTAAAAATGGTGTTGTTGTATCCAGTTACTTGTTAGCCTTATACTTTAGGTTTTTACGACATATCTAATTTTAAACTTTAATATTGCACTTCTTGTTATTTTTACAATCCAACGTTCACAGTTTTACATATAAAGTGACTTTGTGTATGGGTAACACTCTCTTGAAGTTAACTTATCTCTAATAAGTTCACAGAGTTTGTCACCAAACATCACAATTTGCATGCTGGTATCATACTTTTAATAGGTTCACGGTTGAGGAATTAAAATGAGAGGAACGTATGCACAGGGAGATGGCCTTTAATCTGCAGAATACTAATAAACAAACAAAACAAAAAAATCTGAAAGCTTGCAATCAGACAAGACTAAAAAGGATGCAACTAAATCTGAAAGCCTCACTCAGAGGATCGTTTTGCTTGCCTCCATAATGTTACAGAACAGACGGTTCACAGATAGAACTGAGACTGACATATTGATTGATCCTGTAATTGATTGATGAGTAGGAAATCGGATGGGGAGAAGATATATTTATTCCGCTAAGTCTCACATCTTCCGATAACCTCAGCCTTCAGTGTCATCTGAGAGCAGAATGAAGCCAGCAGCAGGAATCATGCGTATCTTGTTTACACAAATAAGGTATTTGACCTTCTGGTGAGTTATTCATTTCCTTTTAAGTAACTCCTGCACAAAATGCAGCTCAGCAAACGAAAGCTGTTATCATGTCAAATTAACATTGAGGATGACAACAAGAGCAATAACCAAAAGTTTATTTACTAGAAACATATATAAATGACCCTAACCATAACCCCAATAAAACAAGTCCAATTCAAATATTTAAATTTCCCAGCTTAACATTTGTATTGTCTTACATTGTATTGCAACCCTAACCCTAGCCCTACATTTGGAAACAAGTTTTTTTCTCTGTGATTGTGACACATGTATATTTGTTATGATTGTTATTGACACTGGTTATGAATGGCTACAGCTTTAAATGTGACTCCTGCAGCACAGCAACAGCCTCTTTCGACTCCTGCAGGTTTAATCATTTCCAAGCCAATCAATAACCTCTCAGCGGCTGTCCAAACGTGCTCTGCAGTGGGTACCATCCCCCACTATTACTACACACGCACGCACGCACGCACGCACGCACGCACGCACGCACACACCACAACACACACACACACACACACACACACACACACACACACACACACACACACACACACACACACACACAACACACACACACACACACACACACACACACACACACACACACACACACACACACACACACACACACACACACACACACACACACACACACACACACACACCATGTATATATTACTTACATGCATTTCCTGGAGACTTATCCTAACCTTAACCATAACCAACACATGCCTAACGCTAACCCTAACTCTAACCAAGTCTTCACCCTAAAATTAATGATTCCCCTTATGGGGACCTCCATTGTGTCCCCATAAGGGAAGCCAGTCCCCACACGTGACGATTTAGGTCCCCATAAGGATGGTAATGCTAGGCCACACACACACACACACACACACACACACACACACACACACACACACACACACACACACACACACACACACACACACACACACATGTTAGACAGACAGATGATCCACGCTGGACTGATACAAGGAATCACTAGATTGAAGTGAATGAGAGAACATTCATCCCTTTGCCCACTGCAGACCATTAACAGTCCGCATGAAGAGGAACTGATTTTAGAGTTTCAGCGTCATAACCTGTTTCCCTTCAAAAACTAAAGGTCAATACTCACATCAGATTGCATACAGCCCCTGTGTTTGCCAATTGATACTAAAGGTTAAGGAAATGCAAAGCATGTGAGACTGGTGCTTCTTCGGAAGGACTCTCTACCTGCTTCAATGTTGGATCTTTCAAACCATCAACCAAGTTGGCTAACAGGGATGGCAGACTTTGTAAATAAGCATAACGAAATAATTTGATTAGTACACTCAGCTTTGAAAATCCCTGGTTTGATAGTGATCGGAAGAATAGGCCCAGAAAATCTAATTTGTTGATTTGTTCTTAGGGACTAATATTATTCTTCTTAATACATTTGTGAAAACATATCATCCTGACTTAATAAAAAAAGTCCTAGAAATATACATATGTTTCCATCTTTGCCAACAAATCTATTTAAAGAAAAATCACATGTGAAGAAACATTATGATGTAATTACTCCTGTGCAAAAAAAGGTAAACTCCATCCTACTGTCGTTAATGTAGAGAAGTAAAGTCTACTATTAAGCAGCAGCTAGAAATAGTCCTCAACAAACGCACCATTAACTCAGCTTTAAGGGATGTTTGCTAAAAGCTACAGGACCGTGTTGTTTTAGAGAACTAATGAGAAGTATATTTTGAAAGCAACTCTATTGATGGCATGTTTGTCTAGGAAGATTCACATCCTTAGGAGGAATGAATGGACTTGGTAAATAAGGGTACAGACAGGGTCGAGAAGTCAGAAGGTATTAAGAGAATCATAACATTTCAGTTGTTTTTGGTGTTTTTGTGGGATTAATACACATTAAAAGCAGATATCTTGAGTTCAGGGAGATAATATTTTTTTGATAAAGGCGTACAGCAACTTTGTTTGGTGACTTAAAGGTGACCTATCATGCAAAATGCACTTTTGTACGTCTTTTATACATGAATATGTGTCCCCGGTGTTCCAGGGAACTCACCAAGTGTCAGAAAACACAACCCTCTCTATTTTCCTCCATACCCAAATCTCTTAAAAAGGGGCTGCAACGGATCTGATACAGACTGATCCAGATTTGAACACTTCTATGACGTCACAGAAGTGGCGCTACGGCTATTGGGCCAACTCCACCAATCAGGAGGAGACAGCCACGGACATTGCGGTTGGAAAGCGCTGGAGACGCTGTAGTACATATACCAGGCCTGTAGATGGTGCTGTTCTCACAGAATCAGCCCATGCAAAGACAGTGTTACATTGAGCGAAATGAGGAATGGCTAAAATGCATGATCTGTTTGGTATTTTGAAAAATAAAAAGTATAAATATGCCTTATATAGGTATGGTCCTACACTATATTATTCAAATATAGCATGATAGGTCCACTTTAAAGGGAACTCATGTGTCAGATTAGCTTGAAGTCAAATGGTCTGTTGAAGATTCTGTAGACTACATTTCTATTAATGCAGTGACAGCAGCGCTCCTTCAAGCTTGAACATTGTTAATAAAGCAGTGTGTGTGTTGTCCAGTCCGTCACACAGCGTGTTTGATGGAAACCATTTTCTCCTCTAGCTTTGCAAATTGGATTTCCCCCAGGATAATAACTGGTATTGCATCTTGCATCTGATGAGCACGCTGACTCTGAAAGGAGGAACTGATCTGTGCACTCCACTGATTATTGATTTCTATTTTGGTGAGCCTTTCCTGAGAAGAGCAGGACCTTTCTGTTGTGTGCTGGGAAACTGTCACCATCATTAAAATGGCGAAAGTAAAAAATAACTTAACATTGAAATGTCAATACTGCATATTATTATGTTATAACAGCTGGATGAATAACTCCTGGGTTCACATTACTGGTTTGTATTGCTTTATCTGTATTGTATTGCTGCTGAAAAGACTCCATGATTTTATTAACACATCCTCATGCCTAAACAAAGGAAAATGTTGTTTGCCAATGACTCACAAAAAGACCAAGCTTAGGTTGATAATGAAGTTTTACACGGATCACAAACTGAGGTTCCTTTGGGGAAAGTCCCGTGTTTGTTTGACAAGGGTTGTGCATGAACGCATGAGAGCTTCAAAGGAGTGCATTTATTCAATGTGTTCATTGAACATGCTCATGTTCTTGGTTAATGGTGAACTGATTGAATTCATTTACAACTAACTTGCTATGCAGACTGTCAGCCTTCATAATGACTACGGTCACTAGAGGTCGCTGCCTACGACAAACATAGATATTGGTGGTTAAAATCCGCACCCTATTTGGCCGTTTTTGGGGAAGGATGTTCTTAGTGGCCAGTCGCAAAGGCAACACTACTATTTTCTATTTACTTTCTGATTCTGTGTGTGTCTCATCTGATTGGATTAGCTCTGGAGATACCTGCTGTAGCGGGAACTACCATATACCTCATTCACACCAACGCAACTCCGGTTCAAGCTCCGTGCTAGAGCTTTTCAGGTTCAGAACCGGTTCTTCGGTTTAGCTCCGGTTCTTTTCACACCGCCCAGAGTCCGACTGGTGCTGCGTCATTGTGTCATCGTTTGCGTCATGACGTAACCGTTTGCGTGCCCGCTTCATAAAGCCAAACCGCCGGAAACCCCTCACAGCTGACACCGCCAACAACAACAACAATGGCCGATTGTGCTCCAGCTTCCTCTGTACCTCTTCGGAAGACCAGATTCCCAGTAGGTAGCTGGTCTCTTCAGTGGACCACTGCTGCTTGTTAAGTTTCTCCATCGTTGTGTACAAACTGGATAAAACGCCAGCTTTTTGTTGTTGTTCAGGAGTTGATCCCGCCCCTGCCACTGCCCCCGCCTCGACGTAAGCGTGACGTATGCGGTGCTTTTTTGGTGCTTGAAACGAACCGGATTCCGGAGCTAAGAGGCTGCTCCGCTGCGGTGTGAACAGGAAAACCCGGTGCTTTTCAAGCTCCAGCTCCGAACCGGCCCTGAAACACCGTTGGTGTGAATGAGGTAACAGAGGAAGTTTAGAGTAATTTGATAGGTGTTTATATGTCTTTCTGCAAAACGGTGTGACGGAGAATACATATGCAAAACTTCATAGATAAGAATTTAAGTTTAAAATGATGGTTGAATACAAAAATGGGAATGGTCCGTTCAAGGTCCCCTGCAATTTCTGTCCCGGTACTATTTGAGCATGTCCTGATGAAGTGTCCCAGTTCAAAAATCACGAGAGCACCACCATCTAAGTGTTTGTAGAGTAATCGCTCTTTCTCTCGGATATAAATGTAATCAAAATGTTTAAAGTGGCTCTTTTCCAGTGTCATTACCCCACTGTGTGTGACTTCGGTACTGATCACAGTTCAGATGAAAAGGTGCTCAAACGGCAATCCATCCAGAGAGTAAAGTGTGGCTGCAGAGGTAGACTGACAGTTTAATGTTTAAAATATTGATTGTGTTGTCATAAACATAATAATGTAGTTCATATTAATCTCTAGCAAATATTTCCTTAAGTGGAGCTTGACTGCATGAAAGTAGTCCAACGATATGCAAATGACAAACTGCTAACGTTGACAGAAAATGATTACCTTGGCTCTGAATGAGCTCCTGGGCGTGTCTGCTTCATTAATCTCTCCCTCTCTGTCTGTCTGATCGTCAGAGCCGGTTAAAGACGAGGGTGGGGACGGGGAATCAGGACGGGGGTGGGGTTCACAGGTGCAGTCTAACGGGATTCCAACATTTTTTAATGGCGTCTTCTGATCAATTAAGGCCCGGCTGAGGCACCGTGTCTATACATATTTCATGACTATCAGCGGATGTGAGCCTGGCTCCCTAACCCTCTCACCTTCCACCCACACAGACACACCCTCTCCCCCAAATTCACCAGCTCTCTGTCCCCCCCTAAGGCCCAGATGAAAGGGAGGCTGGACTTGTTAGCATCCTGCGTCAGTTAGCTCCGGACAGGAAGGTGGGGTGCCACAGCTGGGGGCGGGGTGGCCTGGGCAGCTTTACCCTGATCTGTGTGAAGCTCCGGATTCCTATTTGTCTTTGTCTGCCAGCACACTGTCTGCAGAGGGTGGGCATATGTTAGGAAGACACAGGAAAGGTTTGTATTAGTCAGATGCGAATGTGTAAAGGCTATAAGAACTATTCTGCAAAGATCAAAGCCTATCTATCGGTATTTTTGTTCACTATAAATGTATTTTTTACCATCTGCTAAACCTTCATCTATTTATCTACTTTTACATGATTGATTATTTCCATCCATCTTGTTTTCCTTACCTTGTTTGTAAGCCTCTTTCCAGTAGCTATCTGAATCTTCAGGACATTATGGTTGCCATGCACTTTTTCCTTTTTCTTTCTCTTGTTCCTGATTACTTCCATGATTACACAACTGAACCCTTTCATGTAATCAAACGGCATCACTGTGGATGGAAGCCATTTTGGTTGAAGGGTGCAAGGGCCCTGCAATTATGGTGGTGGGGGTTGGGAGAGAAGTGGGTGCTGGAGGCTGTTGGCCAGTAGTCTGTTAGTAATGCATTGCTTTGTAGTCTGTTTCCAGCCAGCAGCCCAATGCTGATGTTCTGAATTAAAAGACAGACACTGCAGAAAGTATGTGATCCCTTTTAGCTCGCTCAGTTTTATCATTCATTTAGATTATTTCCAACTTTGGATTTAGTCGACATTCTTGACATGACAGCAGTCATTTACACAATTGATGACATTTCCATGTTATTAATGGGAATTACTGGAACAGATTGGGTTGCATTCGAGTTATCAAACCTAATGGCCATATGATTTTTAGATTTACTGTAACAGAAGACTGAAATAAAATCACACACGGCACAGCTAACCACAAGCACAAAATGTGCTCTTCATTATTATGAAAAGGACTAGTGCTGACGTTATCTTAAGAGACTTGAAGCATGCACTTGCATCACTGTTCTTTATCTTGTAGCAGGTTTTAAATTGGTGCACTCACAAAGGAATCTCTTGCCTTAAAATGTTAAGCTCAGAGTATGTCCCGATCAAACAGATCAAAGTCTCTTCTCAACCTGTACGGAGGCTGCCTAGAGCCCCCCACCTGATTCCTTTCTCTGCTCTTAAGAAGACATTTTGATGCAAGAATTAATTCATTCTTGAACTTGAAATGTCATGCTTTCAGGAAGAGAGGACTGACTGATGACTGTCAGCTATGTTAAAGAGGAGAGGTGAACTTAAATAATTTAATTTTTTTGACGTGTGTTGTTTGTTGGGTTTTTGGGGTATTTGAAATGTGATAACCAATCGGATCCTAGATTCGACAGTGGAACAGAAATGCATGAGGACATTTTTAAACAGCTGGAAAAAAAAAATGCATGAATTCAGAAATAGTGAGACATTTTAATAGCACAGGTTAAAGTGTTTTCTCTAACACTATCATTGTTGACAACGATCTTCCCCCAACCTCAAGAAGATTTAGTCACCTCAGCTGTTAATTGGTTTTATTTGGTGATTACGCCAATCCAACAAACGTAATTAGTGTGTGGCAGAGCAACATCATTTGGAATTTATTGTAACCAGGTGAATATAAATCAAATAATCGCTCACCTTTTATCTCTGTGTTGGTCTCCACCAACTGCTCATGTAATTATTGGATCTCTCTAGTTACTAACTATGCGTACCAGCTCCCTTTTTTGGCTGAAAACTGCTGCTGCACAAAGTTTTATTTTTGCAAATGCCAGTGATAATTCTCTTTGGGTTTATCATTATGAGCAACACTTTAAACATCAAGCATAGTTTTTTAAGCCATTAATAATACAACATTTTGAATAGGGGAGCATAACTATACTCAGACCATAGAAATGTCATAAAAACCATTCAAAGTGATTTCCAAAGGCTGAAACAACCCATGTTCCTTTTAGTTCTGAGGACTTGTTGGATTCTGGCATCAGAGGTGGTCAGAAAAGCCTATTTCACTGCTCATTAATTTGCATGATAATTAACTTTTTTAATTAGCATTTTGATAAGCTATTCATTTCATACCCCATGATGCACATTTAAGCCGGCAGACAGAGTGCTTTGGGTCCATTCAAAAGGAAAATGTCTCACAGCAGAGTACTAGATCCATTGTGGCCTGTTTACTGAGTGTTTACTGGTGGCTAAGAGGGAAATGTTGGACGAACAGAGAGAACGTTCACAACATTATCAACCCCTCCTTAGAGAAAGCTTTCACTTGGGTTGTAACTTCTCCAACATGGTGTCATTTCCCTCGAAACCGTTGATAACTGCTCCCCAGTCAGTGAGAACTCTCATATTGTCTCCGTGGTGGACTCCCCTCTCTGGATGGACTCAGTGATTGGCGGTGTCTGATGCTTTCTTGTTAATATCTCGCTGCCAAACAACTTGCTATGACATTAGTCGCTACAAAACATTGACCACAGCATTCCATATTGCAAATGTCAAACATTTTTGAAATAGCTTTCTCTTGAATAGTCAATATGAAATTGAACAGCAGAATATTATTCAGACTTAGGAATTGCAGAACATTGTAACATGGGAACTTGTTCAAACTGTAGTGGTTATGGGAACATAAGTTTAAAATGTGTGTATAAGAGACACAATTAGCTTACAAAAAGATTTTTTGACCATTGATCATATTATTTTTCGAGCCAAAACGCTAAATATTCAGATTTTTCAAACAATTCAATGTTAAAGTTGGTTATTCCTGAATTCCAACTGTAATTTTTACCAAGGCAACTTTTGCTGCCGTACACATTTCGTCATTATCACCAAATAAGAACAAAATAGCAATTAAAATGTCTCAATTTTGGACTCAAAAACTGCAGTACAATGTGGTATGTATTGATATACTTAAACCTTACTGGTTATTGGTAAAAACATTTTGAAAATATGAGTAATGACCCACATTTAGCTTACAAAGATTGTTTGCACCAATGCAGATTCATTCCACAATCAATGCCTTATTCTAACCAAGCCAACTTATATGTGGTAGATGTGTTTTTATCGTCACCAAATAAGAACAAAAATATCAAGAACAACTATATCCAAATTCCATCCACACCGTAACATCAAGCAGATTTACATTTCAATTCAGAACTGCATGGAAAACATTTCACACCCAGTTGTCAGGTGTGATGCCTGTGTCATATTTCCGACGCTGCGACGAACGGAGTGCATTCCTTCTCAGCGATGATAGGATCAGATGCTCAGAGTCTTCTGGTGTTCATCGTCAGCTTACAGAAGTCAGAAGTTCATTCCTTCACAAACCATTTTACGAAGAAACTTCACAGACAGTTGTGGTTTGATCTTTATTCAAGCCACAAATGAAAGGCTCTATGCAGAGCTGTATCTGTCACGGGGGCGGAGGATTACTTTGTTCTATATAACATCTTATGGATGGTGACAAACTGCAAATGCACACCATGGCAAGTGTTGAAATCAACTCACACATTAACATGTTCTGGTTTATTTTCTGGTACTTTGCATTTATACATTTTGCTAAATCTTGCACTAATGCACATTTCTCAAAGATATTGAAGTGACTGTTATTTTGTATATATTGATTGTTGTGCTTTTATTCATGTCTTAATGTGTGCATATGTATAAATATGTCTGTTGATTGTGTATATATAGGTATTTAAATACTTGCATACATATTTTTATATATATTTGTTTTTCTATTCGGGATTGTTGGAAACGGTATTTTGATCTCTCTGTCTGTACACACAAACTGAAAGATTGACAATAAAGTTGACTTTGACTTTGATAAATGGAAGAGCCCATTTTTACAAGGTTTTCTTATGAAACCAAGAGAAAAATTGCTTAAAACCAAAACTATGTATAGAAATGAACAGCTAAACGTTAGGACATGTGACATTTAACAGCCAATGCTTTTTCACTAAGTGGTTCTGGTTGTCGCTGGCCATTATTTTCCTACGGGGAATTTATTCTAACGACATATCCAAACTAATGATAACTGCTAAGCGGGAACAAATCTGGACATATGTACAGCTGTTGACATACCACTCGTATCTTTGTGTGTGAGGACGAAGGGTGAGATGTGGGGGGGTTTAGTGCTGGCATGGCCTAGACTAGAGAACGGTTCATGGGAAAAGACTGTGTTTATCCTGATTTAGACAAAAATAAACGTGCCAACAGCTGTCACATTGGGCATTCTCAACGGACTGGCTAGCACAGCTGTAGTGTAAAGCAGTGTGTGCATCTGTGTGTGTGTGTGTGTGTGTGTGTGTGTGTGTGTGTGTGTGTGTGTGTGTGTGTGTGTGTGTGTGTGTGTGTGTGTGTGTGTGTGTGTGTGTGTGTGTGTGTGTGTGTGTGTGTGTGTGTGTGTGTGTGTGTGTGTGTGTGTGTGTGTGCATATTTTTCACATCCAACTTCTGTCACAGCCATTTCCAGTTAGGCTTCAACAGAGTTGATGCAAATCCACTAAATTGCATTTGACTAATCAAATTATTCAGGAGGTAAATGAAGAAACATTCACTGACGGTGCAAGAAGACCTCAGAGGGAACACAAAGCAATTTCGATTGGTTACAGCAAATCCTTTTAGCATTGATTCATGGGGAGGCAAAAACCATGATATAATTGTTAAAAATCTCTCATCTTTACTCCATTAGCATTGGTCTCACACAACCCAGTCTCACGGCATTTCACGTAATAGTCACGAAATTAATTTAATCTATTGATTCGTGTTCACCAACACGATTTTCCCCTTTTTTTCGTGTCACACAGAACGATTTTAAAAGCAATGTATTTCTATTGGTAGTATGTTTCGTGCCTGCACCACGT
>NW_011356198.1:0-4405 GCF_000735185.1 Notothenia coriiceps
CTCCCCGTTGACGTTCACGATACAGAGGGCTTCATCAAATAACTTTGAGTGGAGCCAGAAGTTGGAGTACCAAACACTGACTCCAGGTACTCATCTGAGTACCTCACTGAGAAAGTTATGTGCACCCCTGTGTACATCTGATACCAAACAAGAAATGATATCAGAGGCAAACGGGCGCCATTAAAGAGCTTCCTCTTAGTGAATAGGAGGAGGGGTTTGTCTCATGCAGGAGCACTTAAGCACTCTAATGATCACACAGCACTGAGGAGGACACACACTTTGAAACACCTTCACCTCACATGGTGGGAATCCCTCTCTACTGTGACCTTTCTAGAAAGAAAAACAATTCGTATTTAGTTTTCCCAAACTAAATTAAAATGTTGTCCAACTGTAATACGAGGTTCCTAAAGCGATGTAGATGAAACACACTTGTTTTTATGTATTTTTGAGTAACAGCAGTAAACAAGGCAAGAGTAAACGCCTCATTTCTAATGTAGAAGCTAACACCTTTGTTTTGATAGAAAATATGCACAAAAAACACCTATTTTTGAAGTAATAATAATGCAGCTATATCCATTTGTAATGAAAGTTTCTACATCTTAACGACAGATGGATTAAAAACCTTTCCATGCCACTCAGAATTACATTTAAGGTCAATTTTGTGCACATTTTTTCCGCTGTCTGGATTTGTGTGACGTAAATGCGACAGGACATTTGGTCAATTCATTCATTTTGGGGCTTTTTGAAATAAATTATTAATTTGAATGTATTTCCCATGTTTGAGACTTTAATTTAAGACCTATACATACCAAAATAAACACTAATGATCACACAGCAGTGAGGACACACACTTTGAAACATCTTCACCTCACATGGTGGAAGTCCTATTGTGACAGATTTAGTGAGTTTAGCCTCACATTAAAACAGCTGTGAACATTCATAAACCACTACTATTTATATGTATGGCTATGTTACTGGCATCCTTTGGTTACTGTAACCCTGTATGAACACACAGTTAGAAATACACTACATGTATACAGCTTTGTACATATGACTACAAAATGAAACAAGCATTTTGAACCTGACTTTATCCAATGTTCAGGTTTGTGTTCCTGAAAATATGCGCATATTTAATTATACAACGGATACTTTGCATATTTAAACATGCTATTTCAGAAAACTTGTAATACAAAAAACAATTGTCTTAATGTAAGTTATTAACTGGAGAAATGTCTTGCTGATATCTGTAAGTTAAAAAAAGTACCCTATTCACCTGTAGTGTCTCGCCTTAACGTTTTTAGTGTAAGTGTAAAAATGCAAATTGAATTGTATCTCGTCATCGCTACGACCTCTGCTTCGACCACTGTAACTTATTTATTTGTGTCTATGTTTTACTGCAGTGAGAGATGCCAAAGAAATGTCGTTCTACTTTGTGTGATGAGAATAAATATATATGTTTTCATTATGTTCAGCCCTCTCTTCAAAACGCCACTCAGACAGACTCTATTGTTATTGCCAGGCTTCTCCAAATGAAATGCATGAGATTATTCTGCTTTAAAAACACCGTGTGAAAGCGTGTGATAATGAAGAACACATGTGAGCGACTGGCATTAGGATGCACAGAATCTCTCATTATGTGCATCAGGAAGGAGGAAATCTTTAACATAAACATTAGCATTTTGTGAAAACAACTGGGTAATTAGTTTAGGGCGTAATAGGCACACAATGAAAGAAAGCATTCTGGCTTTTAAAATGAATAAAAATGGATTGTGTCCCAATAAAAAGCGAATTGGCGGAGTGTTAACTGGATTCCACATAAACGTCTGTATGGTCCCTGGTTGCTTTACTGCGTGCTAATGCAATAGAGAACACTTAGCAATAAATGCTCCTCTCTGATGAGCTCACAGAGGCTTTCCAAGATGGCCTGATGAAATTGTAAAAATTAGATTTGAGCGAGCTGCTAATGACTCCTAAAACAAAGGAAAATCTCCAAATAGAATTAGCCTGCCCTCTCCTTCTCTAAATACATCATATGTAAATTACTGTCATTGGGAGAAGGATGCCTGCCTGGAAGGTACAGCCTTCATTAGAGATCTCCAAAGGTTTGGGACTCCACCGAGAACTCCTCCAGGACATTTGGAAAAGTTTCAGCGCACAGAGAGAAAAGGTATTTAAAGGAACTGTTTACTAACTGCATCAGCTGTTTGACTACGACTTGGATTCCTCTTTACTTCAGTCAAACGAGAAGCTTTTTACTCCAAAGCTGAAGCGAATAACACAAAGTATGAATAATAATGCTATTGTTTTCATATTTGAGTTTTGGTTAGCGCAAGGTAATTGAACATTTTATCCCAAAAAACACTATCATCATTATGTATTAGGTCACATTGAGCATTAAGTGCATATTATTTTGATTTTAAGCTTATTTGTGTAAGCGTTTTATTCCTCTTATTTCAGTCAAACACATGCTATTTACTAATACAAATGAAGCGAATAACAAACAAAAAATGTAATTATTTTCATATATTGTGTTTTGTTTTGAAATCCAATAGTGATTAGTATGTTAGCGCAGGGTAATTGAACATTTTAACCGAAAAAAACAATATTTTCATTATATATTAGGTGAGAAAACACTAATATAGTCTCAGTGAAAGGTATTGAATATTAAATACATGAAAGTATGATGCATTATTGTGAGGCTGACCGTTGAGCGGCCCAACCAAGCAAGGAGGCAGAGGCAGAACGTTCAAATATAACCCGGTGTGGGCATTTATTACTCCTTGTGGTACAGTACACAGCCTCAATATGACTGTCTCATGTGAACACAGTCACCAGCCTGAGTGTGGTTGACTTGTGGAATGATCTGCCAGAAAGCGTTGTCACATCCAAGACGGTTAACTGTCTCAAGTCCCGCCTCGACCATTACTGGTCAAACGTCACCTTCACTTTGGACTATGTGACTGTTGCCAGCATCCATAGTAAATAAAGAACAGTGATCTACTTATCTATGAGCGACTAAAAGGCCTCAGGTCTATTACAGCCGTATCCTATTGATTGATTGATTGATTGATTGATTGATTGATTGATTGATTATGGGAGTCACATTGACCATTATGTGCATATTGTTCTTATTTTAAGCTTATTTGTGTTATCTGTGTCACATCAGCTAACTCATTTCATCAATTAGAGATCTTTTAAGTTGATTAACTAATGGATTTTTTGGTTTAATTGACAAAGAATCACGCAAAAGAACCACTTAGAATCTTGTTTTGACTAGAGATGTGCTCAAAGGTCCTTAGAAATAAGCCCTTATGCATGAAAAAAGCATTAAAATAAGACTAAAGTCACATTAAATGATAACTTGTGGGTTCAGGACTGTCAAAACAAGACGTGTAAAGACTACTTCATGTATTCTGACATGTTAAAGAGCAGATAATGACAATAATGGTTATCCACAGCCTGAACAAAGCACTTCAGTTCTTTCTGTGTCACTTCAACTCAAGATAAACACTGTAACAATGTCAGCTTAAGGTTCCCGAGTGCTGACACAGCTCTTTCCAGCAGGTGTTTGCTCCACTTATCACTGAGTGGCCTCTTCTGTTTGTGCAGGATAAAGAAAGCAGACGAGTACGACAGCTCTGAAGGGAAAACGCAGCAATCAAAGAGGCTCAGAGGTGTTTGCAGGAACTGTTTCCTAACTCCTCAGGTAATTCACTGATTGCTCCATTGTTCACACGGATTTACCCGGAGGTTTAACCAGCTTTAGGGAAAACCTCCAGCAAATATGAGCACAGACCTCACAGGCTCTCTAAATAAAGACACCCTGAATGTCAAGAAAGGTATCTTCTCTTGCACTTAATATGTCGTAGCTGCTATAGTGTACTGTGGTAAATGCTTGTGTGTGCTGCTCTTGCTCTTTAGCATATCATGTATTTATGAGTTGCTATGTTTACAAATGGCATGTTCTTAAATGTTGTATGAGAGGGACTACGGATGGAAATGAGCTCAAAGCTAAAATCTGGCATGTTTACCCTTGAAGCATTGTTTGTCTAAAGTAGGGATGCACGATATTGGTTTTTTGAAACCGATACCGATACCGATAACTTACTGCTTCTCAAGACCGATACCGATAACCGATAATAATATATATATATATATATTAAATGTACCTGTTGCCTTTTTCCCTCCTCGTGGAACTTCTGCATTGCATTTGTTAATACAAATAGCAAGCAAACTATCTAACTCTGAAACTTTGAAATAGTCCCATACTACCGACAACATGTTTGTTTACTTTTGTTTCACCATTTACGTCACAGCCAGGCATGAGTTAGGGAGCGCTGGATTTGTGAAAAACTCCCCTCTTCCTAAACCACTAATACCACAGTATTGGCAAAACGGGAGGAGC
>NW_011356198.1:4439-8724 GCF_000735185.1 Notothenia coriiceps
CCAACGGGATGCCATAAATAAACTACACAGAATCACACTACACACCTACGCAATGATTACATTCAGGCAGACTGTAGAATACAACCTCTTTGGACAAGTTATATACTTATTGAAAACAAGCTACAAAATGTAACACCTTGGGAAATGCCCTTTAATACTTTTTAATAGCCTTCATTTTCGCTAAATTGACTTATCAACTTTTAATACGTTTTAAGACCCCGCGGACCCCCTGGGTAACATACATTTTGGAGATTAGTCCCGATCAAACTGTGATGGATTTACGGGGGGGGGGACACTGGTGGTGCTGAAGGGGGATTCAGATCCTTAATGATGAGGGTTCTTCTGGGCTAGCCTGGCCCTGGATCTGATGACTGGAGGTGAAGGAGGTGGAGGTGGGGTGCATCAATTCTCTGAATGATGCAGGCAGGGGAGAGAAGAGCCGATTGAAACGTTTGCCGGGTGTGCTGTGATTGGCTTTTGGGGGGTGAGACGGGTCTGATTGGTTTAGCTGGGGGTATGACGCACCCTCGCTTATTGAAGGAAGGGCGAGTGAGAGAGAGAGAATTGTGAATGAGAGCGTGGGAAACAGTCTCCCTGAAAGAACTTGCGCTGAGCTTCATTTGTCTAATTTCTAGTCAGAACATGTCGTTATACTTGATATAAGACTTCATAAGTTAAGTCTTGTTTTTAGACAAGGCATCTTGAGCATCTTTTTAAGTCATAGTCTCTTAAACACATCTTATTTTATAGGAAAATCTCCACTAACTAATATCAGAAAGCTGAACACGTCTGAGCATTTCTGGCTTTTTTTGTTACAAATTCCCTGATTCTGGTCAAATATAGTTCAAAATAAGTTCTCAGCTAAATACAAGATCTCAATTATCTAATCATCCCATCTTTACTTTGAGGAACCTCACCAAGCCATTTTCTACTTCTTCCATTGGCAGATTAGTTCACTTAATGAAAGCAAAAACATTATTGCACAAATGTGTTAAATACTCGATTCTGATTGGTCTATTAAAGATTTGAGGGCCTAATTGTTTATGACCGATCATTGATATTCAAGCAGTGCTATTTCTTATTATATGTTACATTTTTTATTTATTATTTTGTGCCTTTTTTTTTAGGAACGTCCCAGAAAAAACTGCAATTGTATTCGTTTCAAACATCTTGAATTTTGATTATTACACACAGCAAGAGGACTACTTCTGGCAAAAGCAAAGTTTTATTATTATTTATTAAACAAATGTGTTGAATACTTGAATCTGATTGGTCTATTACAGTTGTTTACGGTCTGTTTGTTGATGATAGATCATTGCAATGGATGCAGTTTGATCTCCGATCTCTTACAATATTATATATATTTTACATGTGTTTTTTTATTTACTAGTTATTGTCCATAAAAAAATTGCATTTCACCAAATTTAATTTGAATAAAACATCTTGAATTTTGATTCTTGTGCAAAGCAAGTGGACTTTTATTGTGAAACGAATAAAAAAAATGTCTTAGATTAATGAAACTGTATTTTCATCATCATTTTTTGTCAAATTAATAGTTTATTTAGTAAGTAGCCTTTTAATGAGCAGGATTAGAGGAACGTCCCAGAAAAACTGCAATTGTATTCATGTAAAACACCTTGAATTTTGATTATTACACACAACAAGAGGACTATTTCTTTTGGCGAAAGCAACACAAAATGTTTTAGATTAATGAAACTAGATTTTCTATCATCATTTTTAGTAAAATGAATGGTTTATTTAGTAAGTAGCCTTGTGAAACGCAGGATAAAGTCAAGCAAAAAGCTACAAATTAACCTCGAAGTACAGTATTCTTTACATTGTGAGTCAAATATCTGTGGACTCAGACTGCACATATGTCTCTGCATTGTGTGTGTGTGTGTGTGTGTGTGTGTGTGTGTGTGTGCGTGCGTGCGTGCGCGCGCGTGTGCGTGTGTGTGTGTGTTTGTGTGTCTGTGTGTGTGTGTGTGTGTGTGTGTGTGTGTGTGTGTGTGTGTGTGTGTGTGTGTGTGTGTGTGTGTGTGAGCTGCAGCTGTGGGGTATTTCCACTCTCCATAAGCACCTTCCTATTAATGGGCTTCAAGAACCTCATAACAAACTGTTCCTGCACATTAACTGTCACATGCGATGACTTCTCGTTAAACCGCAGCTAGAACATAATATATATTATGTTTCCTCTTTCCTTATTAAACTATGTATATAAAGGCAGTGAAAAAACAAGTACGTTCTTATTATGTAATCAGCTGTTTGCACGAACTAAAGCCCACTTTTCACACTTAATTTCTGAAGAAAATACTTAGTTTTTTTACTTAAAATTCAAACTTTGTCCAATTCTAATACAAAGTTCTTAAAGCAATGTAGATTAAACACACTTTTCAGTCTCATTAACGATTTTTTAAATTATTTTTCTCTGAATGAAAGCAGTAAACAAGGCAAGAATAAACACCTAATTTCTAATGTAGATACCAAACTAACAACGCTTAAAAAATATGCAAAAAAAAACATTTTTTACGTAAAAATGCGCCTATATCCATTTGTAATGAAAGGTTGCTACATTTTAACGACACATGGATTAAAAACCTTTTCATGCAACTCAGAATTCAATTTGAGGGCAATTTTGTGCACATTTTTCCCGCTGTCTGGATTTGCGTGACGTAAATGCAACAGGACATTTGGTCAATTCATTCAAAGAACGTATACATTTTGGGGATTTTTGCAAAAAATGATTAATAGAAATGCATTTCCCATGTCTGACACTTTAATTGTAGATTAACTGAATGCAAATCTTTTTAAACTCTTAAAGGAACTGAACAATTCCACTTTTTCCCACTTTCCGAGTTTTCACACATATAAAAAATGCCTTATAGGAAACTGGAAAAAAGCAAACAGACAGACAGTCAAGAATAACAAGATAATCCCCATTTAAAACAAATTAAAACGTCTTTGAACCATTTCATACACACAAATACGGGAAAACGAGGTAGTAAAAAAAAAAAAAAGGAAGACTATTAAATATAGTAAAAAAGCCTTAAAAATGGTGCAACAAAACAACAATCACACATTAAGAGCCAGTTTGAAGAGGTTTGTGAGTTAACGGCCCTGATGTTCCTGAAGCTCACAGTAATTGAAAGTCCATACTGTGACAGGAATAGCCGCTCTCACGCAGGCCCAGACCCTCTGGTGCCGCTCGCTGTCTGTTGGCGAGAACTAAATATATTTCCTGCATTCTGCACGGCATTCCTGTCCAACGCCGACGTGCCAGACGCTCACAGAGGAGGAGAGGAAATAGAAAAGAGCTTCCTCAGACATGTCCAAGATGGGCGTCCGTTTGTTTGGATGGAAGTAAATCAGAATGTAATATCGAATAATCAATTTATTGCATATATAATATCCTGCATTATATTTGTTATACATGTGAAAAGTATATGTATATTTTCCACATCAATTATTTTATATTTTATATTTTTTTCTGAAAAATGTTGGACTGTTTATTTCTTGCGTCTTAATTTCTCTTATGTATATAAACATTGCCAGCAGACTGCCTGTGCTATCAGAAGTCTTGCTCCATACAATAGTCAGTATCACAGGGGGCGGGAGATGAGACCCTAACAAGCCCAGCAGACTGCCTGAGCTATCAGAAGTCTGCTCCAAGCAATAGTCAGTATCACAGGGGGCGGGAGATGAGACCCTAACAAGCCCAGCAGACTGTGCTATCAGAAGTCTTGCTCCATACAATAGTCAGTATCACAGGGAGCGGGAGATGAGACCCTAACAAGCCCAGCAGACTGCCTGAGCTATCAGAAGTCTGCTCCAAGCAATAGTCAGTATCACAGGGGGCGGGAGTTCACCCTATCCTATTTTCCTTTTCACACTCTCATTCACAATGTCTCCAGATGCCGTCAGACAGTACAAGCTAACAGGAGTCCACTTCCCGCAAACATGAATCATTATAGCCTAATAGAAGTTAGGGAACTTCTTCCTCAGCTAATGTCCAGCAGCTACCTTCAAACTAGGGCTGCTCAGTTAATCGTATTTTAATCGCCATTACAATTATGGCTTGCAACGATTACGAAAACAACGTAATCGAAATAAAACGATTATTTTTGTATTACTTTTGTTTTCTTTTTTTTCTGTTTAATTATACTTAAAGTTCAGGGTAATCAACCGTTAAAAACATACTATTCAAATGTTTTTTCTCCAATAAATTGATGTTTTCAAAGTAAATGGATAATCGTTTTTAATAATCGTGATATCAATTATTGACCCG
>NW_011356199.1:0-2631 GCF_000735185.1 Notothenia coriiceps
GTCACAGCAATGATTGTCGTCCCGACAAAGTACACGGCCGCACGCAGAGTGATATGACTGGAGACATGAACACTCAGGCCAGACACTCCTGAGAAAAAAATGCATTTAAAACATTATAGAATGCAAATCGGGTTAAGTGCAAAGTCGTTACAAGGAATTTACTTTGGTGTATAAAGGTACAGTAATTAGTATTTCTTTTTTTTTTTTTAAATATATACAATTTTTCTAAAAACTATATTTTATATATATTAATTGTACATTCTGTTCTTGTATATATCATATTCTATTTACTAGTATATAGACTGTCAGGGATGAGCAAAGCAGGCAGGACCCAAACACAGATTTCTCAGAAAAAACACCTTCATTAAAAGGCTAAATGAAACAAAACAGAACTCTTCCCCGTGAACAACGTCAAACTACAACAAGGAACTCACAAAGACTAAGAGAAAACACAGAACCTAAATGCACACAGGACTAATCAAACAAACAAGAGACAGGTGAGGAGGGAGGAGAAAACACAGGGGCACCAGGTGAACACAATCGGGTAATCAGGGAGGGAAAACAGACAGAAAGCAACAGGCAAGACAGAAGGTGAACACTTTTCAAAATAAAACAGGAAACCAAAGACAGAAAAAGACAAGAAAAAAAAACAATACAGACAGATCGTGACATAGACTTCTTGCACTATTTTTTATTTGGATTTTTGGATTTTATTATATACGTATGCATCGTTGGAGGAGGTCGGGTCAGAAGAATTCCATTGCCATTTCTACACTGTAGCTTATGTTCATATGACATTCAAACCTTTGAATCTTTGAATCTTGAATCATCCTCACCTGAAATGACGCTGGTCACGATGAGAGGAACCGCCACCAGCTGCAGCATCCTCATGAGGACGTCTCCTGGAAAGGCGATGTACAGTTTGTCCATGTCTGTCAGTTCCACGTAGTAATCCAATATATAGCCAAATACAATCCCTGTGGGAAAATAACACAATGACAACACACATGAAAACCAAACTTAAAAGTTTCTAAATCTTACATTATTTTCACCAAGATACAAGGGATGAAATTGTTTAATCATAACTGTGAGTTTAAGGTTTATTTATTTATTTGGTTTGTTATTCTTTTCTTGATTACCATTTACCTCTTTTATGTATCTGTTTATGTATTTGTTGTTTTTTTGTATTTCTTTGAGGGAAAACAAATATATACAGTATATGTTAATCATTAAATTTTAGGTTTTGGGAGAAGGGGTGGGATTAAATACGTGAAAACTTTTTCCCACCCCTTTTCGGATGTGTAATTAAGTAGATCATTTGTTTATATAATTTAGAATCAGTAATATGTTTGTATATCAATTTGACACAGCTTCATTTTGTATTGTATAATAATTCTCAATGTTTGTATTATCTAATGAAATCAAATCAAAAACCAAAAACTTCTAAACTAAACACTTATCGACTGTAGCTGAAAAACGAAAAATAGAACATGACTCAAACCGGACATCACATCTCAACGACCCGTATGATACAATCCATTAAATATTTATTATGGACATAATCTCTTTTTCCATGAGGCTGCAGGAAAATCAATTTGAGGAAACGTGGACAAAAGTAAACAATACATATTCCAGGGATGACCATCCTTTGTTTAATTGAGCTCCCGTACACTACCAGGAGTGTAAGCGCAAATTTCACAATACAGGCAGCAACACATTTGCAGAGCTCACACTCAGATTTGACCCAGTTTGCAGTGAGGAGCATGAAAAGCTCTTTACAAATCTTTAAAAGTAGAAGTGCTACAAACCGTTTGAGATGCATGCAAACATATATGTGCAAGATAACAATAACTTCTACTCTTATAATAAGTTATACTGCACATCCCAAAGAAGAAAATGTGTTTGGTCTAGAAAAAGTGTAATTGTAAAAATAAAAGATCAACATCAGTAGTAATATTCATACTGTTTCAATCACATTAGTATGCATACAAAGTGACAGGTGGTGTGACAGGTCACACCTCTCCCTACTTATGCTAATGACCCCATTTGATATGCTAATGGTCGTTGATATGCTAATGGACCTTTGTTCGAGGTGTGATCACATGTAGGCGTGATATCACAGGTAGGTGTGATATCCTTTGATGGGTGAGGTGTTATCACACGTAGGTGTGATATGCCCCCCTGTAGTAGAGCCTTTGTTGTCTAATCTAATTACCCTTTGATGTCTGTCCTTTGATGTGAGGTGTTATAACAAGCCTTTGATGTCAATCTAAGTGTTAATTAAGGCAGTCTCTTTGAAGTTGTGTGTGAGACTGTCTCGCACCCCATCCCCTCGCACCCCGTCCCCCTCTCGCCCCTTCCTGTCAGCCCTTCCTGTCACACATCCCCCCCCCCTTCCTTTTGCTGTGATGCCAGAAGATAGTGGGGGGTGGAGTTAGGTAAAAAAGAAATCTGTTCAAACTAGATAAAAAGCCAGTCATTTCCACTCACCAAGTCATCTAAACTTTCAAAAAGAAAATGGCTAAGAGACGCATCAATATGGGTTTAATCATCGAGACGCCTGTGACAACTTACCACCATCCGTCTGGAGCGCCAGTCAAGAAATGGATGCAGAAGCTGTGCCGGGTTCAG
>NW_011356200.1:0-4389 GCF_000735185.1 Notothenia coriiceps
TTTCAATTGTAGGATCCTCGTTTTAGTTGTCAGAGATTATTCTAGGCCTCTTCTCCGGACCATTCGTCCGCTGGCTGCTGATTTTTCTCTCAAAAACCCTACTCATGACGTCACCACGTCATGACGTCACCACGTCGGGGAAACACCATTTGTTGGGGCAGAATCTCTGCTCCGCGCCGTTCCTATATGAGCGGGTTCTCAAAAGAAGGAAAAATTCAAAGCAGCCAGGATAAGGGTTAAACAATAATCTGCTTTAATGGTAAAACATACAAATACATCACCGAATCACGAAGCACTCTGCAGAGTAGTCCGGGCTCAGGTTCTAACCCCGTGTGAGACACGTCTCAGGAACGGCCAGTCAGAAACAAGAGCCCCGATCTTCAAAATGATCACAACATTTATACACAGAGTTCACTTCTGAGCGAGCTAGACAGTGAGTTGGCAGTGTTCCATTGGTCGGTTTCCCTTCTGGGCGGGATCCCAGGTAGTAAGTCAGTTTGTTGATTCCATCGTTTGCTTCACAGTGTATGTGTGTGTGTGTGTGTTTCTGTCCCTCTGCCCTTAGGCAGATCCCCCAATCAATGATTTGGAGTCATGACAGAGGACTCTTTGACAGGACACATACTCATTCCCCCGAAACATCTTCAACACACACAAACATCGTATCATGTATCTTTAACAGAAGTTAATTGTTCTTATTGCTTAATGGCTTCCCTGAACTTCCCTTCACCCCAAAGTCAGCTTACTAGGAATGAATACATTTTATTGATAAGCTCAAAAGGACCTTTGTCTCATTTACTGCTGGGTGACCCAAGTCTCAAGGCCTCTTTTGGGGTCTGTAGGAGATAATCATTAATTCTACAAGACTTTAACTGCCTTATATCTGAGGCACATCTCCCTTTGGGCTAATCAATACGGGTTTTAGCAATTAGCAGAGGAAGCTAGAGACTCAGGGCCCCTTTCTTGCTGGGAACTGCAAAGCAGATGTCAAAGGTCATAAAACCACCCTTCTGACTACACATGAAAAGTGGAAGAAAAGACTATTGCTTTAATTTATTATTACTAAGTAGTGGGACATTGTTTCAGGAATATATGAAAAGCCTCTCTATTATTAAAAGAGTAAAGATGTACTTTCAAATTTAACACCCACGAATATATAAGGTGACATTAAAATGAATATACCAGATTGAACTTTCCTGCCATAACACGTTACTTTAATACTTCAAATAATTCAAATAATACTTCAATATTCATCAGTTTTAGTGTACCAGACTAGACTTGCAACTGTGTCATGTCAAATTGTGTGAAGACTGCTATTTTTATATATTTAATGTTGTTCCTTTTTATTTTTTATATATGAATATATTTGTATTCTTGGTATGGTGAGAAATTGCATTGTTGTCTCCGTGTTATACCTCACACACAGAGAAATTGATAATAAAGTTGACTTGTATGCTGTGATAGTTCATGCAGTATCATGAGCTACTATTGTGTGTGATAAGTTTTAAAATGTCCACATGTGACAGAATGAGTAACAGGAGGTTTTTAATCGTTTAAATGAAACAGTGACTGACAGTGTTCCTCTTCCTGCAGGGTCTAAGAGTAACAAGAGCAGTCCTGAAGGACAGGTCATCACATGGGATTCAGAGTTTGAACCAGCCAACAATGTGACACCGTACATTGTGATTCCTGAGCGTGGCTTCTATTTTGTCTATCTGAACTTTGCTTTATTCTGTAAGCCTAAGGATGCCAAGTTCATAAAGTTTGTAGGGGAGCTGCACAGATCTAGTGAAGGCTATGAAGACCCTGAAAACCTGACGGTGATCCGTGACCGTTTGAGGTGCAAGTCACTGCAGTACAGGAACGTGTTTGTAGGGCAGCTTTTTCAATTGTTAGAAAAAGATCGTCTGAGCGTGTTAATAAAGGAGGGCTTCGAACTCATTGGCAAATCTAGATTTGGTGCTTATCTTGTATAGAGAATATGCTGTGATGATCATATATGAATTATTGTGCATGTATTAATTGTTTCAGTCTCACTAATGCGTATTTAAAGTAGGTTTTATTTAGCTTTATAATCACATAATATGTGATTATTATTTCTAAGCTATGTATGCCTCTTAGGATTCATAATAACTCAGTGCTCAGGTTTGAAAGCTATACACCGACACAGATAGGTGAAACATCACAGGAAGTGTACATAACATTACATTACATTTCTGGCAGTTCTTGAGGATACACATTCAGAAGAGCAAACATCTGTATTAGCTGCCAGTAAGCCAGACTCTTTAAGAGCTCCATGCAGAAAGAAGACGTGCTTATTTTAGATTTCATATCAATCATTAAGCTGTTTTCCAGGACAGCTCTCTTGCCAAATATAACAGATGTGAATGGAATGTTGTTGCATGGACATTTAAAATCATTCAACATCTCGACCTCTGCTCATTTGTGAAAGCTTACCAACATAAATATATTTGAATCCTTAGACTTGTTTGTTGATTGAAGAGTATTTATTGACATGTACAAATGATGGAAACGTGAATAGTCTCTGACCATAAGACCCCATCGGATACTTTATTATGTAGGTTACTCAGATCATTAATTAATTTATGAAGGACAAACTTATATAATGAATATTAAATAATGTACAAACGTAATTTATAGTGTCATGTAGGTGTATTTGTGTCATCACTACAATTCGGATTGTATTGGACTCAATGGATATTTTTTCTGACTTGTTAGATTAGATTTTACTGTTGCATTGCAGTCCCTTTGTTGTAATATGTTTTTAAATAAACTGTAACAATTTTATATTAATTTGCGTCATTGCCTTGTTATTATAATTGCCTCCTTTTTTGTTATTTTGTCATCTTGGAGAGCTTGGTTTGAATGGGAACATTTTTCCTGCTGTAATCCATCGAGATATTTAATGTTTTAATGGGCTTTACAAATAATCTTGAGTCTTATATATAATATATGCTTGTCTTTATTTCTTTGAAAAAACCGACATGAGCTGTATATAATTATCAAATTATACCTTACCTAATGTTAAGTAGCTTTTCTGACTCTTCTCAACAAGAAGAGGTTATCTGTGTTGCAGTAGATCCAGGTGGCACAGTCCCTGCTGGGGAACATGAAACAACATCACGTTTCATCAGCATACAGCCGTGACCTGCCAATACTCAGGGGCAATGGTGGGAAGTAACTACCGGTAAGTACATTTACTCAAGTGCTGTACTTAAGTACTATTTTGTCATACTTGTACTTTACATGGGTATTTCCATTTAAAGCTACTTTATACTTCTACTCCATTACATTTTGCAACATGTATTGTACTTTTGACTTCAGCACATTTATTTAAACCAAAGAGATTCTGTTCACATTTTGATATGATATAATGCAGTATTTTACTGCAAATATATTACATTGTCTTAACTTAACAAACTAAAACATTTAAATGTTCTTACATGTAAGGAATTTATATAAGTAATCATTTAATATTCTATAATGATATAATACTTTAAAAACAGCCATGGTGCATATTGAGTTCTTTGATTTTTGATACTTTAAGTACATTTACATTTCAATTCAGGACTTTCACTTGAAATTAAGTTTTTTCAGACCAAAGTATTTATATTTTTACTTTAGTAAAGGAAGTAGGCTACTTCTTCCACCACTGGTCAGTGGCATATGACAGTAAATGAGGGCACACCACAGCAGTGTGACTAGCAGCCCGGCCCGGGACCCTCGCTTTATCTTCCTCCTGCGTCTCTCAGGTAGAACAGCAGCAGGCACCAATGGCGGGTCCCCATTTTCTGACGGTGGGCTGTTGTCCACAAAGTTTCTGAACTGCAGAAGTTCCTCTCTGCTATATTGTATAGCAGAGTTGGTGCGGTCGGCTCGCAGGTTAAAAGCACAAAACAACATCGTTGTTTGGGGTACTACTTTTGTTAATATAAGGGGACCTTTATCCTCATGGTGATAATATTTAGTATATGAGATTACAATCTTCTACCTCAACACTATATTCTACAAACAGGATCTTTAAAGAGAACTTTAGAGGGCATAGGCGGCGCGTGAGGCTCAGGTTTGGGAAGGCTAAATAACTTTTTTTACCTGACGCTGCCCGCCTCCGGCGTCAGAAAAGAGATCGACTCAGTGAAAGCACCGCCTGCTGACCAGTCAGAGCTCAGTGTGCAGAGTTTAAATCTATCAAGTTACAGGATAAAGGAAATACAGTTTAAACTGCCGTATGCAGGGAAGACGCCGACGTGTCGCACTTATCATTCATATCACATCATCAATCAGATCATCGATAATATAATATCATAATGTATCATATACTTTTCCTTATCTGAGTCAGCTTCTCGAGCCGTATCGTGGCCGTGCAAC
>NW_011356201.1:0-4203 GCF_000735185.1 Notothenia coriiceps
AATCGCTTTTAAATGTGCTTTATAAATAAAACTTGATTTGATATCTTCTACAGTTTACTCATATTAATTAATATTATTTCTACACAGTGTCATTAACGCTCCATAATGTATTCATATTTATACTGCTGCCTGTGGTGTATATATTAAACTCTCTATTTTAATACCTACTCTATAGTGTATGCAACTTATGTGAATAAGATTATTAAACACCCGCACTTTTGAAAGAACATCCATAACATTCATCTGTCTGCATCCTGCTAATTATTTATCTGATGTATCATATTCCATTTACTTGTATATAGACTCTTCTTGCACTGTTTCTATTTCATTCGTATTTACTTACACATCTCAAAACATTCTCTTGCACTATTTAATTAGTTTTATTTGTTTTATGTCCTATATATATTCATGTTGCTCTGTTGGAGGAAGCTGTGACTTCAGTTTGTACATTACCATATCTACACTGTGTGTGTCTGTGTGTGTGTGTGTGTGTGTGTGTGTGTGTGTGTGTGTGTGTGTGTGTGTGTGTGTGTGTGTGTGTGTGTGTGTGTGTGTGTGTGTGTGTGTGTGTGTGTTTTCTCAGGTCCGGTAGAGGCGTCTGTTCGGGCCAAATGCAGCCCATGTGTGTCCTCTCCTTGCCAGAACCAGGGTGTGTGTCAAGTCAACGAAACTGAGCTGTACACCTGCACCTGCAAATCTGGCTTCACGGTATGTGTGTGTGTGTGTGTGTGTGTGTGTGTGTGTGTGTGTCCAGTCTGAGTGCTTGCCCCCTTTAAGTACCACGCAATCAAATGACAAACCCAGAGCTGAGCGTTTAGAAACACTAATCCAATCTGTGATGTGTGTTTGCGTGTTGTCTCTGATTATTTGGTAGCAGTGTCTGATGATAATCCCATCAAATGACTCTGAGCTGACCTGATCTGATTAGGACGGAAGCTCTATATTAAATGTGTGTATCTGTGCGTGATATTTCAGGGTAAACACTGTGAGACCCCGGTGGACGCGTGTGTCAGTAACCCCTGCACCAACGCAGGACTCTGCATCAGTGACGAACAAACCCGAGGCTTCAGGTAACCAGTCCTAACAACAACAAAAAACGTTTTCAGGACATTTAAATGATTACATCCCATATTTGTATCTGTTTTCTTCTCATTTTGTATATTCTTCCTCGTAGTATTGTACCCATGGCTGTAGGAATGCCAGTGTTTCACGTTATTTATTGTAATATGCACAACACCTTGTTTGCAAATGAAAGTCTTAGACCTCAGGGTCCCTCTAACAATGATCATTAAATACGTAAATAATGCAATTGCCGCTAATTCAATTGAATTCATACTGTATTCATCCCTCAAGGGCGATTCAAGCAGTGTAAGCCATGTAAGGATACACTATAACACAGATACATACAACAGAAGGGCACACAGAGAGCACAGGCCTCTGTAAAAGCCGTGATGATTAGTGGAATGTAATGTGTCGCCCCGAATTCATGCTGCATCTCCTCAGCCAATGAGAAGAGGGCAAGATTTCACCTTAAATATGCTGACAAACAAACAGATTAGTTCTGTGTTAATTAGTGTTTGTTTGTTAGCTGCTGATCTTACATGCTTGTTTGTGTATCTGTTATTATTTAGCTGTGCGTGTGCCTTCGGTTTCCATGGCACGTTCTGCGAGGTGAACGTGGACGACTGCGAGGACCACGGCTGCGAGAGCGACGCCACCTGTGTGGACGGAGTCGGAAACTACACCTGCGTGTGTCCGCCAAACTACACCGGTCAGGAAATGCTCAAATGCTAACTTACTTCCAGGTTTTAGGACTCATTCCTGCACCGCTACGTTTGGTTTGAAGTTACACACTCTCACTTCTCTCATTCTCAGGTCTGTTTTGTGAGGAACTGGAGGACGTTTGTTCTCCAGGTAGAAACCCCTGTCAGCATCAGTCCACCTGCGTCAGCACTCTGACCGGCACCAGGTGACCACACACACACACACACACACACACACACACACACACACACACACACACACACACACACACACACACACACACACACACACACACACACACACACACACACACACACACACACACACACACACATGCCTGGCTCAGCAAAGTTACAGATCCCGGATGAGAATACAAAAATATAAACTCAGACACATACAGTTTTGCTGAGGTGGGTGTTGATTCCCTGAAGTCCTGCCCCACGGTTCATGAAGTATATTTGTGTGTGTGTGTGTTTGCTGCAGGTGTGTGTGTATTCCAGGCTGGGTGGGGCCAAACTGCAGTATAGATTATAATGAGTGTGTGGACCATCGCTGTCAGAACGGCGCTCAGTGTGTGGACCATCTGGACGGATACAGCTGCGTCTGCCCGCAGGGATTCAGGTACTGGGAACACTGGGAGTAACGGGGACACTGTGACGCTGCAGGAAGTCAGGAAATACTGGAAATTACAAGCGATTAGAAACATGAATCCACATAATGTACACATAAGGAATCTACATACATTTAGTCATACAGTTATTTGATAGCAAGGTAATAGAACATTCATTTTAAGGAAAGAATCAGAATCAGGATTCCTTTATTAGTAGTTCATGTATTCCTTTCATTCAAATGTAAGAGTCAGAATTTTGAGAAAAATACAGAATTTTGAGATTTGTAGAAAAAGTCCAAATTGTGAGATTTGGAGAAAAAGTCAGAATTTAGAGAAAAAGTCAGAATTGAGAGATTTGGAGAAAAAGTCAGAATTTTTTTAGAATTTGAGAAAAAGTCAGAATTTTGAAAATTTGAGAAAAAGTCAGAATTTTGAGAATTTGAGAAAAAGTCCGAATTTTGAGAAAAAGTCCGAATTTTGAGAAAAAGTCATACAGTTATTTGACAACGAGGTAAAAGAAAATTCATTTTAAGGAAGTAATCAGAATCAGGATTCCTTTATTAGTAGTTCATGTATTCCTTTCATTCAAATGTACTTTATTACTAACTAATGTAGTCAAAACAATACTTTAAATAATGTTGAATTAAGATATTTGGCTTTTCATAATAACGTAAAAAGAATTACTAAATTACATAACCTGTTATAATTGCATGTATTTTCAAGGCAATTCAAAGTGCTTTACAAAAAAACATTAAAGTCATCCTGACTGAAACATTACAGTTAAACACATTTCAAACTGTCATCACAAAGATAAGATAATACGTGGCAAAAAGGAACATCTTGAGATTTAAAAAAGTGAGTCTTTCCAAAGTGTAACAATCATCAAGCAGCTCAGAGAGTAAGAAAAGGAGAGTCATGCAGAAAGTTTCTTATCAACATCTGAAATATAATCTCCCCTCCCTCTCAGTGGAGAGTTCTGTGAGGCTCTTCCCCCCCCGTCGCTCTGCCAGCTGTCGACGTGTCAGAACGGCGCCCCCTGTGTGCAGGAGGCGGGCGTCGCGGTGTGCGAGTGTCTGCCGGGCTTCGAGGGGGATCGCTGCCAGAAACTGGTCAGCGTGAACTTCGTGGATCGAGATTCATACGTTCAGCTGCAGGACGTCAAGAACTGGCCTCAAGCCAACATCACGCTGCAGGTGAGAGACGCTGGAGAAGATGCTCCACAGCTTCTGTTGGGGAAATACTGAATGTCCTGTTCCAATGTCAGAGGACACATGATTACAAAGGTATCCCAACTGCAGCTTCATGACAGGATGTGTGATTACCTAGAAGAGCATCAGGACTGTTTGAGGCATATGATAGCTATGTGATTAACATGATGACTCAGCCTCTATGGAGAGAGACATATGACAAGCATGATCATTTCTGACGTGGAGCTAATCTGAAGTAAACATTGAATACTGCTTTCTATTCCTCCATCTTGGGACTGTGAGGATTTTGAGAGAGAGTCAGAATTTTGAGATTTTGAGAAAAATTCAGGATTTTGAGATTTTGAGAAAAATTCAGAATTTTGAGAAAAAGTCAGAATTTTGAGAAAAAGTCAGAATTTTGAGAAAAAGTCAGAATTTGTTTTACAATATTTAGTCTTGTTATGCATCTTCAAAGCAAACATTTCCCAAATTGTACTTCTTATCTTATTTTAATCAAATACCGACAGCAGGAGACTCACACAAACACACGCATACACTCTGAATGTGTGTCTTTATTAATGTGTGTGTGTGTGTGTGTGTGTGTGTGTGTGTGTGTGTGTGTGTGTGTGTGTGTGTGTGTGT
>NW_011356202.1:0-2637 GCF_000735185.1 Notothenia coriiceps
TGTGTGTGTGTGTGTGTGTGTGTGTGTGTGTGTGTGTGTGTGTGTGTGTGTGTGTGTGTGTGTGTGTGTGTGTGTGTGTGTGTGTGTGTGTGTGTGTGTGTGTGTGTGTGTGTCAGTCAAACTAGTTAAAGGGGACAGGAGGTAATTGACCTTTGATTTATCGTGTGATGTTTTCTCTAATCTTGAGAGCTCATCTGATGCCTAGATTCTGTTTTGGGGAATTTCTTTTTTCGGCAGGAACAATAACCGACCATGTTCCTGAGGTGAAATGGGGATAGAGGTTGTTGTCGAATTGTCCACAAAATCTGCTCCTTTGTCCTTTCCTAACCAATATTCTTTAACCTCAGTGAGAAACGTGATGGGGTTTAGGAAAGAAGTAAAGGAGGGTTTGTCAGGATTTAGGAAAAGAGATTTAGGAGACTCTTTCTCCGTACAGAGGACTACAATAACCACACCGAGATACTTGTTGTTGTGTTGTTTTATTCAGGCTTTATAAACATGGACAACATAAACAAATAGATTCTTAATCTCCAAGGTTCAAATACAAATAAAAAAGGGAAGTTGAAGGGAATGTTTGCTCGCCCTCTTTTTCATACGTTTTAATCCACAATAATCCCAATAAGTATGCTTGTATGAACATATTGTGAATAAATCAAATAAATAAACAGAACTTCATGCAATATATGCATAACTAGACCTACACTTTTATAACATGTTAAAAAAGCATAAGAAAGCCCACACAGCTCAGTAAACACTGAAACTGTATCTGATCATTTTACAGTGATAAGCAAGACGTTAAAAACATTATTTATTAAATGCAGAATACGCAACGTAACTGACATGAAGAGCGTTTCTCGGTCACGATCGGTTGTTTCCATGAAAGGCCGAATGTTGTGCCATTGCGGCCGCAAGGCATCGTCTCATTCCCCTCCGTAAAGGATGGATCAAACAGCTCTTATCATGTGACTTCCAGGTCATGTTACTACGTTGGGAACCTTCATGAGTCTCCGGAACAAAAGGTTTCACTCAATCAGGCCGATTTCAGAAATGCATGTTGACATGGCATTTAAAATGTCGTGTACATTCCTTCAGTTCAATGCTGACTAATATGCCCTATAGGCAATAGAAACATGTTTGTGTTTAAACTGGATGTGTGGATCTTAAGATGTTTTACTAAACCACCTGTTAACAATTGCTGTGGTTAGGACTCATGCAATGGATAATAACTGTGGTATGAACTCATTCCTTTAACGTCCAAAATAATTTCTCTTGAGCTTGTATTGACGACAAACCTCTTTCAGTCATATGATCAAAAACCTGTTCAAATAACTCAATGATTTGACCATGTTTTAGCACTTTTTACTGTAAGGACATTTTTCATGTACATTTTGTGATTTGTTGAAAAGAAGGAACATTTGAAATGAAATCTCATCCTTAAGAGCTTAAAGTGAAAATCAGCAAAACTGGAGAATTTACATTTTGTATGACAACAGCAATATGACTGTTCTCCATATTTAAAACAAGGGAATAACTTTGCTCTTGGATCCACTGTTTCTCCCGGTAGTACCTCCTGTCATGGACCTGTCACCTTTGACCTGACATCAGACACATTTCAAGCTTTTCTATCCTTCTTGTTTCTCCTTATAACACATCTCCTTCGCCTGTCAAGCGTTGACAGACTCGTCTTCTCTTCCCGAGCCGCTCCCAAACCTCGTCTCCGGCCGCGAACCGAAAAACAACTTCCAATTAACGGGATAGGATCTGCCCGGCTCTGATGACATTATCCACGTTACGCACCAGTGCCGGCGCAGGGATTCTGAAATGAAAAAGGAAGAAGAAGGAGAAGAAGAAGTAGAGTTTAGTTTAGTGTATTGGTATATAGTGTCGTGGACAGTCCCCATTGATCAACCTTTTAAAATCACAATACATCAACAGCATAAAGAAAGATAGATAGATAGATAGATAGATGGATAGATAGATAGATAGATGGATAGATAGATAGATAGATGGATAGATAGATAGATAGATGGATAGATGGATAGATAGATGGATAGATAGATAGATAGATAGATAGATAGATGGATAGATAGGATAGATAGATAGATAGATAGATGGATAGATAGATAGATAGATAGATGGATAGATAGATGGTACTTTATTGATCCCAATTTGAGAAATGTTTGCATTGCAGCAGCATAAAAAACACAAGGCACTATACATGAGAGAAATTAAGACACAAGAAATAAACAGTCCAAAATATTTCAGAAATAGAAATAAAATAGCATTAAAAATGTAAAAAGTTAAAGAATAAATGAAAAAAAAGGATATGGGGCGAAGCCTGCGAGCTAGTTCAGGAAGTCAACTCGAGCATTGCATTCATACATAACGCCCCTTGCCACTCACAACCAACCAAACAGAGTGTCCTTAATATGCCGCTCTATTTAACCTGCCAGTTCTCTCTCTATGCATTGCTTGCTGCTGCTACTGCCGCAGCTACCTTTACGCCGCTGCTGCTTGCCTGCCCCACCACCACCCCAGCTTCCACCCCAGCTTCCACCTGTAGGCACGGGGTTAGTTATTTGATCATCACTCATCGTGCCATGTATATCTATGGAGTGATGATGCCCGAGCCTAGTC
>NW_011356203.1:0-213 GCF_000735185.1 Notothenia coriiceps
GGAAAAAAAGATTTAAAAAAATACAGATTTCAGTATTCTGAGGCTCTGAGCCCCATTTATTTTCCTCGCGGACGGCAAAAAACTTCCGACATTATACGATTTAAAACAAAATCAATAATCGTGGCTTGATATTGAGTAATAATATGTTTTTATGGACCACACAGCTTCCGGTCTTCTCAGACCCGACCGTATCCATTTGCGTCTCATATGCGC
>NW_011356204.1:0-2833 GCF_000735185.1 Notothenia coriiceps
GTCTGTGGTTGACACAAATTTAAGAGACGGATCACGTTTTGTTCAGCCGGATAATATCCACATGTCTACCCTACTTTTATAATTTTTGAATCATAAATCTAGTCGCCAGAAGCAAAATGCTAACGTTATGCTATAAACGAACTACAGCAGGGTCGCTGCTTCAACGTCACGCCAACTTAAGATCCATATTCAAACATACAGACTCTAGTCTCAATGGTATAGGTTGAAGCGTTTGTTTGAACAGTTTGCAGGAGGCAGGTACTTGCTTTCAAGCAGAACAGGGCAAACACACTTAGCGGGAATGTTTTACGTGTTCGGTGTAATGACGTAAAATGGCCTGGACAACTTAGTCCTATTCAGCCACATGATAACAACCATCGTTTTTCAGACACGTAAACTCTTCAAAATTCACCAGCGGGGTCACTGCTGATGTATTTAATGTCGTAGAACAAAACGTGATCTGTCTCTTCAATTTGTGTCAAACACAGACCTTATTTGGAGCTATTTTCCAAAATCTTATGGAGAAAGTGCATTGCTTTTTGTCGAAGGAACCGGACGAGGTAAAAATGCTAACTTACTTCCGGGTTTTAGGACGCGTCACTGCGGTTCTCTATAGTCACTGCACCAATAATTCTACCTCAGTTCCGGTTTTAAATAGTTGATTTGGCTAAATTGTACTTAAAAACATAACTGTTCGCTGTGAGTAAGTTATTTTGGATTGTTAAAAGATTAGTGCAAAGAACACCCTTGGCGTGTTATTTAAGGGCAAGTGATAAATTTTTTTAGTAAATTGCTAGTTGCCATTGTACAAAGGATTTTAACATGTGAATCAATGGTTGGTCGCTCTTATCTTTCTCGCCAACTACCTTTTCTACAGCTTATTCCAAACAAGTTGATAATACTGCTGCTAGAAACATAAACATAAAAGAAAGTAAAAAATATCAACAGCAAGCCCTTTTTAGAAAATCTCAGTTCTTCTTGGCCGGCCAAGTTTCAGACTTAGTGATATGTTTCTCATTGCATCAATTACCCAAGTCCAGGGAGATAGCAGTTTATATGGAGTCAGCTGGAACGTCAAAGAAAAATTTATTGTGTAGCAGATGATCCCAAAAAGTGTCCGTTTATGCTGCATCATGCCATATGGGAGTGACTAGATAAACCATTATTGGACTATCAATTGGGTCTCAGGAAAAATATCACTTTATCATAAAGCCTTGATATAATAGAAACATATTTTTTATCAGTCAGCTTAGGTCTACCAATCAAAGCCATTACACCATATTTGGTAAACGGACATTATATATCACACTCCCTGACAAACGATTGTGCCTGGAAGCAAACCTCAACGCCATGATTATTCATTTATGTAAAATCCTTATTACTGGCAACACTGATAATCTTTTAACCTTACAAAGCATGGCATCAGGTATTGTTCTACACTCTAAATGCTGTGGGAAATTGTATTATACTCACTACTGCAGGTTCTGCAGATTGCCTTTATCTTTTACAGAGAAGTCTACAGTGGCTCACCAGAATGTAAACTGGAAAAGATGGAACATGCATACAGTATACACAGTAAGAGAGAGATCGAGAGACAGACCCAATAACAAGTGCTGCAGTCCACTGGAACAGTATATGATCTGTTCCCCAAGAAGACTTTTTAGGACACACGCCCCTCCCCCCCACACACACACGTTATTTGCCACCCTCACTCCTAGATTCTCCTCCCCATATTTTCCCCTTCTTGACACGCACACGTACTGTAGTGACACAATCACATCATCAACACACACTCCCCTCCCCTCCCTCTCCACTCCTCCGGCGCGGCTTTACTGTGCTCTTTTCCAGACTCTATACTGACTGTACAGTGTAACACCGGCGCGCTTCCTCCAAATGCGCCACTCTAATCACCGTACAGCGCATTCATCCTTAAGCAAGCCAGCAAACAGCCGCGCAGACACACTCATCTGCGGCTGTCAACTAAACAGCGCACAAACCCCTTCCCTCCTCAAACCGAAAGACTTGAGGCTCTTCTCTTGTACAACAGCCTTGGGTTCTTGTTTTTTAAAGAGAGGCTAACATTTACTGTAAACACAGTCACGTGCATGAGCATCTTCTTAATGCAGCCGAAACAGAAGTCCTGACGTGCGTAACCGAAAGAGCGCCTCAACAAGCCTGAAGAGTGCGAGGGGCTTTAAAACAGATGCGAAAGAAGGGTGGAGGTTAAACATGGGAGAAATTAAGGTTTTGGTAAGACGCAGTAAATAAAGGAAGGCTTTACTCACCCTGCAGACCGGAGAGCTGGTCGGATGGTGCAGCCGACGAGAGATGTGTGCGCACTGGGAGACCTGACCACCAAATTTGCAGTTTTCCCCCTTATCTCTCACCCTCCCTCTTTGCTGCTCTCGCCGCACACTCTCTCTCTGTCTCTCTTTCGTGATTCCCCGTATCTCCCCTCTCCTCTCTTCTCACTCCTCCTCCTTCTCCTTCTTTACTTCACTCTGCTCTTTCAGCACTGCGGAGAATCGGTTGAATGGGCTTCACTGTAGTTTGGGCATAGGGAGGTGGGACTGTGTGTACAGTGGGGCAAAAAAGTATTTAGTCAGCCAACAATTGTGCAAGTTCTCCCACTTAAAAAGATGAGAGAGGCCTGTAATTTTCATCCTAGGTATACCTCAACTATGAGAGACAAAATGAGAAACAAAAAAAAATCCAGAAAATCACATTGTCTGATTTTTAAAGAATTTATTTGCAAATTATGCTGGAAAATAAGTATTTGGTCACCTACAAACAAAAAAGATTTCTGGCTCTCACAGACCTGTATCTTCTTCTT
>NW_011356205.1:0-4850 GCF_000735185.1 Notothenia coriiceps
CAGATTCGTCAAGTTGTAATGACTGATTTGAGAGGTTGTAATAACCAAGTTGCAGTTGTAGTGGAAAATATATTTAAAAAAAATATATTGAAAAAATATATATTTTTCTGCAAGTGAACATTTCATCACTAAGTTCATTTTTTTTTCTACAAGCTACAACACTTTTTTTTTCTTTCTGTGACTTCAAATTTGGTTCACAGATACATTGATATGTTATACAAGTGTAAATGTATGCACACAAGCTCAGAGTTTTTTTCTGCAAGTGCTCACATCAGGTTTTACAAGCTCTCGCATTTTGCACCATATCTACCTTCATATAGGCGCTCCCTGAGTTCTACTCTAATTTCTACAAGTATTATTATGTTATTGGAGTTACAGTCTTTGGCTCAAACCAACTGTTAAATCGTCTAATCGCTCTATAACATCTATGACATTCTACCTTATGGAAAGCAAGTTTTAAGTGCGTTTGGAGTTTAAATCCCTCCATGCAAGACATTATATATACATGTAAAGCAAATGAGTGTCCTGTGCATGTGGTTGTGTCTGTGTGTGCTCACCTTCTCCATGTTATCAACCCTAGTCAGCAGCTTGGTGGTTACAGAGTGGAGTTTCAACAAGTCCATTCCATACAGAGAGCCCTCCAACAAGTCAATGATAGTTGCAAGCTAAACAGGCCCAGTCCCAGAGAGGAGAACACCACTTTGATTAGGATATGGGAATCATCTTTACCTAAAGTCCAAACTTACATTATTCCAAGAAATCATTGTCCTCAACAGCCACAAATATTTTGTGTGTGTTTGTGTGTCTACCTTGATGTCATCTTTGCTGGCCTCTTGTAGTTTTTTAAACCTGTACTCTCCCTCACAGGGGTTGACAGCTGAAGGTGGAGCCATGCACACACACTTCTTGCAGTCTGTTCCCTTGGTTATCGTCTCCACAGAGTAAGAATATTGTGATGGTGATGCCTGGTCGCTGATACGGCTGCAGTCAGAGCGTTTGATTGGTCGAACAATGCAGCGACACACACAGTCGGACCCTGATGACACAGTCTTTACTTTGTCGTAATCGCCGAGCAGCTGAAAGAGAAAGAAAACATGTTTGTATTTTTCTCAGTTTTTCTCTAATTTACTCAGAATAAAATGAAAGGAAACTCACAGAAAACACAAACAAGCATTTAACTCACCCGTAATATGGATTGATACTTTGTTTTATTCTCTATAATATATATTATAATGAGGATTTTAAGCAGGAACAGCTACAGTGATTTACAAACAGGCACTTTTTGGTTTGGAGTACAGTCTGAAGGATTACATAACCAACCACCAAAAAGATGCAGCACGTGGTCATGGTGTACACACACTGGATGATTTACACGTCACTTGAGCTGAAGTGACTAACTGTGGGGTTTGGATTGTGTTTAAAGGAAAAGTAAAATTAAGCTACAGTTTTGCAGTAATCAAAAATGCTGTGTCTACTACGATAATCTCATTTTCATTTTGGAAATGCTACATTTACAGTTTAAACATGTGTCTCTATTGATGTGGATTTCACGTGATGAAGTGAATGGAAACTTTTCCTGAGTTCACCATAAAACTGAGATGTAATCATCAGACACACCAGACTGTCAGGAAACAAGATCAAATAAAGTCTGGTGGAAGGAGGAAAATTAACCTGGACTTCTAAACTGTATCATTTTTTACTTGTTAAGCCCGAGAGCCCCCGAAACTGTGTCTCAGGGCTTCTTAACATTTAAGAACCTGTTAATGTGTCATACTTGCTTAACGGGAAGAAACTCCGCTAACTGACGATACAAACCATTTTTACCGAAACAAAACACAAGTCTCACAAGAAGCGTCTAAATGAGCCCTGAGCGAAAAAATGCTATAGCACTTAGCACAGAACTCATGGTAAGAATACCCTTATTACTTATCGTAACTCCACATACAAGATATCAGATTAAAGCTGAGATTCCACTGATTCTATAGGTATTAGTATCATCACTGAGCGATCAGAGCTCGGGACAGGGAAAGCAAACACAGACATCACAACACGTAGCATTACGGAGCATTCACGGGACATCTCTTACTTTAGCTGTTGTTTTCTGATCAAAAGTCATTCAAAGTCATTCAATGGCATTAAAACGATAAAAACGCTGCTGAAGGTTAATCCATAGGTTAATCCAATGTGTCTGTGTCACTTTGAAATGATTACTGATAATCCATCATTCAATTTATATGTCAAAAACTGAGATTTCATATTAGCTGCTAATGATAGCAATCAGAGTTTATGACAGCTTCCTGTTTTGGGCATTCTGGGTATGCATCACTCATTCACCAATGGGCAATGTTTAGAGGATTTTAGGAACCTCCCCTCGATTCTATTAGCTCTAGTGGTTAAAAAGAGGTGTCAATCATCAAAATTGAACGAGGGGGGCCAGAGATAGGTCAAATCCACCCAAATGACCCCAGAAGTGGTTTTTTTTTCTAAACCTCTCTAAAAAGGTCAAATGTCACTTGTTTTGCATCAATCTTGATACAGGGTACTTAGTATAGTTTGGATTCCTAAAGCTTTTAGTCTACCGTACCATCATCCAAGAGTGGTTTTCACTATAAGTAATATTTTATTTTTGGACGGACACTATAATTTACATTTGTTTTACTATGTTCAATCTGAACTTACTTTAAAATAAAAATCTGTATTGCTTCTGACTTTTCTACATCCAACTCACAGGTTTATCATTGCTTTGAGAAAAAAGATTATTAATTTGCCCCTTTTAAAAAGGAAGATATAGTCATTTGTTCTGGGAATGTCATTTTCGAGCCTGAGAGTGAGACCTGAAAAACAGGCTCAGGGCTTAACAGGTTAAGTAAGTACCGAAGTATTAGCATTAATACAAAATTAAAGTAGCAACAACTAAAGTAGGCTTCTCGTTATGCAGAAAGGACATTTTGGGAATAATGCATATTACATCAATGGATTTGTGATCCATTGATGTGTTTATTTTAATTATGCAGATGGTAAAGTTGGAGCTAACATGACTATTTTACTGCCTAGTATATAATCTATAGCAGTACATAGCAGTACAGAGGAGTAGGGTACAGAGGAGTAAAAAGTACAGTATATTTTTTCAAAATTGTAGTCTAGTAGATATATGAATCTGCATTAAAGTGGACCTATTATGCTATATAGGAAAAATATATTGTAGGGCCATACCTATACAAAACATGCTGTGAAGTTTTTTACAATACCAAACTGTTCACCCATTGTAGCCATGCCTCATACTGCTCATACCCCTCTTTTGCAGCCCTGTTGGAGGAACGCGGATTTTGGGTCCTTAGCTTGAAAAAAAAAAGAAGAGTCGGAGCTAATGCCTGATCAGAATTCCACCGGAGATAAAGTTAAATTCTGCTGTGATAAAACGCCATCCTGTTTAAACCACATCAAAGATTATTTCTGAAATAGTATGGAGCTCAAATGCTTTTTCTCTTGCAGGTTTATCACAAGGTGAGTTCCTTTTTTTAATTCTCGTTGTACACCCGTTTTTAAAAGATTGAGGTACGGAGGAAAACAGAGAGGGTTTTATTTTCTGACGCATATTTATGTATAAAAGACATCACAAAGTGCATTTTGCATGATAGATTCCCTTTAAATGGAAATACTCAAGTAAAGTACTTTACTTAAGTACTTGAATACAGTACTACTTAATGTTTACTTAAAGGTGGGGCAGGTAATTTTGGAGAAACCAGCTCGAGTGCGCTAGAATTTGAAATTACGCAACCGGAAAAAATCTGCCACTTCCTTACAGAGCCCCTCCTCCAACACACATGACCAATGAGGGCACGAGATAAGTTTGTGCACAGATGGAAGGCTGACAGGCAGGTAGGCCATTCAGTTATTTTAGCCGAGCCGGCTTTTTACAGCGCCACGGCTTCCACAGATGACATATTTTTATGGATTTTTTGTCCAAGCACTTAAGATATTCTTTGATATCGGGATGTTAAGAACATTCCATGGAATATAACAAAAAGTGTATCTCGAGCCGGTTTCTCAAACTTACCTACCCCATCTTTAAATAGTCTACTTGAGTAGAGTACTTGAGTAAATCTTCCAAGCAGTGGTGTAACAAATTAGATTTACTTTTAATGTAGTTAAGTATAATTTTGAGGGAGTTGTACTTTAACTCAACTATTTTCTTGTCTTTGTAGTTTTACAGTTCAGAGGTAAATGGTGTACTTTTACTCCACTACATGTATTTAATACCTTTAGTTACTGTACAGATTTTGATGAATGATGTGAAATATAATCAAGTGTTGAATCAGACTTTAGTTCCACCTGGAGTAAATTCACAAGCTACCCTGCAGTATACAAAGTCATTCAAACTAGCTGCACCTTTACCAGCTTTGAGAACACTTTAATCAATCATTATAAAACATATCATATATATTATTCTGAAATGGACCTGCACAATGATTGCTTTTACTTTTGGTACTTTGATTATATTTAGCTGATAATACTTTTGTGGGAGAGAAACTCCCTTTGGAGGGAACAAGGGGTTGTAGCCTTTGTAGGCTATGTATGTATGTACATGCACAATAACCTATAACAAACTACATGAGAGGGAACACCCACAAAACAGAATAGGCCCCTTAAGCTCCATGTTATTCCATCAATCAGGAGGCAGAGTTTTCATATTCTGCATGTCAGTGTCCTTCGCTCATGATAAGCAGGAGCACCTAGTATAGCCTCGGCCCCCAGCATGTGAGGGGGGATTCTGTCTGCCGCCATGAGGGGTCGCCAAGACCAGAGTCAATGCAGTCCATGTATCTTATATATTATTATATTATATAGTC
>NW_011356206.1:0-5000 GCF_000735185.1 Notothenia coriiceps
GGTACGCTGCTTCATTATTCACTTTGTTTGTTTTGGAGTTATCAGACGGCTGCAGTGTTGTCTCTTCACACTCCCTGCTGCCATTATCCACTGATAGACCAAACCTTCCTTCTGCTTTCATTAGAACCACTGACTGCTCCCCCGTCACCTACCACACATTTTTGTTGATAACTCTTCCTTTGAGCCAAAACAAATTGCATTTTCTCTTCGGTAGAGCAGTAAAGATAACCGCTGCTGGCAGAGTAATAGTTTTCTTTTGATATATCTCGAAATAGCCATTTGGTATTTGCAGCACATGTGAAATTACTACGGTTGTTCGGCTGAGCTTAAAGGAAGAGATAAAGTCTGCAATCATCCCCAGACAGAAAGTTTTCTTTCTCTGAACCAACTGAAACCAAAACTTGTTTCCAAAGTGAGGAAAGGATAAGACTGGTAAAGTAGCATTGCTTTGTTGCAAAAGTGTTATTTAGGTTAATATAGGGTTAGTTCACGGATATAGGATGGATTGTTTCCCGGAATAATTATTGGTGGAGCGGGTTGATTTGGGTATGGGGGTGGGGCTGTTGGTTCAGCCCACACTGAAAAAACTGAACCGTTGACTTTACTTAAATGTATTATGTCAACACATTTCACATAACTGTATTAGGTTAGTTGAAAGCAATAATATTAAGTTGTACATAGTATGTTTCAGAGGTGGGGGACTCGAGTCACATGACTTGACTCGAGAGTCAGACTCGAGTCGCATATTTTTGGGCTTGAGACTTGCTTGACTAACATTGATAAAAGGCTTGACTTGACTTTGACTTGGTGTTCATGACTTGAGGCTTGACTTGAGACAGATGACTCGAAAGGACTTTACTTTTTCAAATTAAATATTTGCATTTGTTTTTGTATTGTATGGAGCCCCTAAAGGGCAATGAAAAAATATACTGTATCTCGTTCGCACGAGAAAGTTACCGGAGCGCCAAGTAGGAAGTGGAGCACACAGGAGACAACCGTTTCATTGCAGACTGTTATGTTTATGTTGGGAAATGGCAGTGCATACATTATTTTAGATATATTTCGAACTTGGACCCTAATTCACTTCATGAAATCGCTACAGCACCAGGAGGCAGCGGAACGTGTAACTCCGCCTCTGAGAAGTTTTAGCCACACACACCTCTACACAGATCGAACTGCCCGATTAATCCACCTATTACTCGTTTTATGAGGGAGATGTGTGTGTGTGCTTGTGCTCTGCTCATCTCTGTGTATGTGTTTGTGTGTGTCCGACAACGGCATTTGTTTTCAAATGACCATGAACAGTAATGTACACACATCTGGCCAACTCGATATGTACTGTATATGTGGGTGTTCCCAAATGAAAGACATTTGTTTAATCATAATGTTGCACTGTCTGCACACTAACATACACACACACACACACACACACACACACACACACACACACACACACACACACACACACACACACACACACACACACATATCATGCGCCCTGGTACGTACACTATTCCGTTGTATTGGCTTTGATGCCATATTTATTTGTGCACAGACACAGTTAGGAAAACAATGAGACAGTACAGTGTCATATGGGAGCACCTTAGACAGTCCATGGAGAAATGCTGTGACCCTGCTGAAGGGGAGCCAGGGCAGGAGGCTTAACATGTTGATGTAACATATTTGTGTTGTACTCCTGTTTTCACTTTAGAGCCCTTTTAGAACTTATAGGGTTATAATTTCAGCGCCCCACTCCATTGCTGTTTATGTTGAAAATAAAACTACACTTTTCATAACCACAATATTTTAACTGATTTAAATGCGGAAACTGGGGTTATTCGTCAGAATTCCGTATGACTTGACTTGTGACTTGCTTGACCTGAGCTATGACTTGACTTGACTTGCTTGACTCTCACCACAGTGACTTGAGACTTGCTTGAGACTTGTAGGTTAAGACTTGAGACTTGCTCATGACTTGCACATGTATGACTTACTCCCACCTCTGGTATGTTTATTTAAACTTCATATTATTGATTTCAACTAACTTAATACAGTTGTGTGAAATCTGTCTGACATAATACATACAGTTCTTTCAGTGTATTATTATCTCATTTTGGGATGTTAGTACCAAGAAACCCAAGGTTGCAGTTCATATGTAACCCGCTCTATGGAAATCCGTTGGATGTCTCAACGGTGCATTCAAAGATAAATGTGGATTTGTGTAAAATAATAGTTTTTTGGTCTTTTTTGTGTTTCTGGTTGCTTCTAAGCAAAAGTCTTGGCTTTCAGAATATCAAACTTTTACTGTCATATTCAGACGATCAATACATCTTTGAAGCTAACAGAGCAACTCAATGGCAGAGGCATTACAAGAGGCGCTGTGTGTTGTGTATGTTTCTGTGGAAATTACACTCACACCCAAGCACACACATCGTTCGCACTCTCCCTCATCCCAGGAAACCAAACATCATTGTCCTCAATACTACAAGCTTAAAAATGAGTTAGCCTAATCATGAAGATGGATGGATCTTCACGAACAATACACTGCTGACTGTATTGCTCATTATGAGAAGGACAGCCTGCTAACAAGCTTTGTCACAGACGAACCACATTTTTACAATCATAGCTAATCCAGTGGTGGTCCTAGGGGGGGGACAAGGGGTACTGTGCCCCCGTAATATGAATCTCCCTCTTAAAATAACTATGGCTTAATATTGTATGCAAACTTTGAAGGCAATTTTCTCAAGATGTTGTCTTAATACACATTATGTTGCTGAATATTTAAAGAACAAACACAACAAGCATATCATTGGAACGTTTAGAATCTCCTCTTTCCATCGGTGTGTATAACTCAGAAAGTGTTTCTTGGTAGATGTGACTGATTTTCATAGAGCAGGTCCGGATTTACTGCAGTGACAAAAAACAATTTTAAAACAGCTACAGTTTTGTACAATAAATAATGCAATTTTATTATTGTCAGAATAAATATAAGCATACAATTATTGTAAAACAAGACATATTTTAAGAATGCTATGCTCCTTGAGAAGAAAAGTTAACTGTAATTAGTCAAATGTATGTATTTTAAACATCTCTGATGTGTGTTCCCGGGTGGCGGTCAATCTGTCCTTTCCAAATATATTTAATCAACAATATGTCATAAATATTTCTCTTTAGATTTAAGGTAATAAGCACACATATTTAAGTTTAATGTATACAAATGTATTTGGTCGAGATTCAGAATAGACTGGACCCAGCGAATAGACTGAAGAGTAACTAAGAGTATTGCATAAAGTGCACCAGTCTCCCCTAATCATCCACTTGCACAACATAGAGGATAAAAAAGGGACATGCTGGAAAACACTTGTGCTTGTAAGCTGTTGAAGGTGCAATGTGTTTGACATTACATTAATGTGAAAAACAGGGGTGTATGAGGAGACTTATGTCCAGAGCACATCTGTGGATGTAACTGCCTCCACACAGGAAGCACTTCTCCTGGCTTAAAGGTTAAGCATGTTGCACATGTAGTGTACATGTCGTGAGCATTTATGAAGGGACTGTCCTCACACTAACTGTGATGAAGTGTAGCTGACCATTGACCTCCTCGTGAGACTCTTTTTTTTTTTAAACATCTGTGTCTTTTGTATGTGAATAGATTTGTTTGGATTGTGTCTCCTGACAGGCTCTTTTTATTGCACGTTGAGTTGAGACATGTTGGCCCAGAGAGACAATCAAGTATATCCGTAGAACCAGAATTTCCACTGTGTGCTTTTGCAAATAATGAAGTGCTGTGACATTGTTATGAAGCCGCAGAATCTCTGAGGGAGGGGGTCGTGGTCAGACATCCCGGGGCAAAACAGAAGCCGGGAAGGGGGACTCGGGCGGACGGCCTGGGGGAACAGTAGAAGCCGAGAAGGGGGACTCGGGCGGACGGCCCGGGAAACAGCAGAAGCAGAGAAGGGGGACACGGGCACAAGGACGGGCAGGAGCTGGTGGAACCCCTGGCGGGTCAGACGTAGACGAGAGCCTGGACGGAACCTGGGCTGGTGTTCGTGTCCATGGGACCCGCAACAGGACAGGACACGGTGTTGGTAGGAAACCCGGCGGAGCTGGTGTCGGCGGGACCCCCAACAGGACAGGATATGGTGTTGGCAGGACCCCCGGCAGAAGAGCAGTCGGCGGGACCCCCAACGGGACAGGAAACGGAGCTGGCAGGACCCCCAGCGGAACCTCCAACGGCACAGGACATAGGGTTGGCAGGACCCCCGGCAGGAGAGTAGTCGGCGGGACCTCCAACAGCACAGGACACAGGGTTGGCAGGACCCCCGACAGAAGAGCAGTCGGCGGGACCCCCAACGGGACAGGACATAGAGTTGGCAGGACCCCCAGCGCAACCTCCAATGACACAGGACATAAGGTTGGCAGGACCCCCGGCAGAAAAATAGTCGGCGGGACCCCCAACGGGACAGAACATAGGGTTGGCAGGACCCCCGGCAGAAGAGTAGTCGGCGGGGCCTCCAACGGCACAGGACATAGGGTTGGCAGGACCCCCGGCAGAAGAGTAGTCGGCGGGGCCTCCAACGGCACAGGACATAGGGTTGGCAGGACCTCCGGCAGAAGAGGTTGGCAGGACCCCGGCAGAAGAGTAGTCGGCGGGACCCCCAACGGGACAGGACATGGAGTTGGCAGGACCCCCGGCGGAACCTCCAACGGCACTTGAGTAGGGACTTGAGTAGGGACTAGAGAAGGGACTTGAGTTGGGACTTGAGAGGGGACTTGAGATGGAACTCGAGAGGAGACTCGAGAGGGGGCTCGAGAGGTGACTCGAGAGGGGACTCGAGAGGAGACTTGAGAGGTGACTCGAAAGGAGACTCGAGAGGGAACTCGAGAGGTGACTTGAGAGGGAACTCGAGAGGTGACTTGAAAGGAGAATTGAGAGGGAACTCGAGAGGGGACTTGAGAGGGTAGTCGGCGGGGCCTCCAACGGCACAGGACATAGGGTT
>NW_011356207.1:0-2587 GCF_000735185.1 Notothenia coriiceps
TGTTAGTTATTTTATATAAGTGAAAGTTACAAGCTATCATTAGCTTCTGTACTGTACATAAGTAACAGTGAGAAGTTGACATGAGATTCTGTATAGGCCTACAAGTGTCTTAACCCTTGTGTTGTGTTCAAAGCTGTTACCGTTCATGGTGTTCGTGTGACCCATGATTTATCTCAGTCCAAAACACACAAAATAACGACTATCATCCAATATTGTTTTAACTACATCATAACTAACTTATAATGCATTCATAACCATACAATCCTGCTTTAATTGTATTCTATGGCCCCAAAACACATTACACCACATATTGCACACGTGCATGTGTGGTTTCAGGTTCAACTGTTAGTGTACATATTCTTTAAGAAAGGTGGAGTTCCCGTGGGGGGAGGGGGGCAGAGGGAGGGGAGACCAGGTGCATGTTGCGAAAAATATTGTTACAGTGGATGAAGGGGGGGTGGGGGAGGGGTGTCTTAAGTCAAAGATGAATCTTGATTGGGCCAAATTTGACCTCGAGTCACCCACAACAATTCTGCTGGGTCTCCCCCAGACCCGAACACCAAATTATACACTTTTTTTTTTAGAGACCTTCAGACTTGGCAAAAATGGTCAAAATCAGTTTTGTAGTGTTTATATATCTGTTGTGGAGGATATCACGAAGCCTTGTTCCGATAAAAAAAACTAGAGCGTAGTTATTATATAATTTTAACTTGAAACGGGTCATGGGAGACCCGAACACAACATAAGGGTTTTAAACAACAGTTATTATTAATTATATTAATGTTTTATCGTGAATAAATGGTGCTCTTACACCTTCAGAAAGAGATGAGACAATTGAAAAAATAGTCCTCCGTAGAGTTTGGACGGGACGTTGTGTGAGGAGGAGTGTGTTTGGTTTTCTACATGAAAATGTTTAAGATAACCATGGCTGAGTCTAGACATTAAACGTAATGTCACAAGATATTTCACACTCTTTCAGTGGTGCTCTGCATCACATCTTACAGCACTCTCGCTCCCACAGTCCAAGAAACACACGTAGACACACTACACCCCTATATTAAATTGCTTGTCGTGCCATGTAGGAGGCTTTAATCTTAATTAGCAGCTAACTTTAGAGATGTTTAGACGTGTCTGTCAACACCAATCACTTAGAGCCGAGCTGGCCTCCAACAAATCAGCTGCAGTTGACCTTGTTGGTTTAAATAATACCCAGTTAGCACCTGTTTGCTCTCCCACAGGTAAACTTTAAATATGTCATTATCTAGTGATAGTAGCATGGAGAAAATGTTACTCCTATTCACCAAACATTTAGATAAAGTTTTCGCTCCACTCCACCCAATGCAGTTTGGTTTTCGTGCTCACCACTCCACCGAGACAGCTAACTGTGTCTTTGTGGAAAAGGTTACATGTATGTTGGACACGAGCCCATATGTAGGTGCTGTCTTCCTTGATCTAAGGAAGGCTTTTGACACTGTTGACCACCAAGTGCTCCTTACAAAGCTGACTGATTTCAAATGTTCTGCAGTTTCTATACATTGGCTCAAGTCCTACTTATCAAACAGACAACAGTGTGTTCTGGTCAACGGTGCAAAATCGCCCTACCTTGTGAACCCTGTTGGGGTTCCACAAGGTTCCATTCTTGGACCATTACTTTTTTCCCTGTACATAAATGACTTGCCTAATGTATGTCCTGAGTTGAATGTGCAAATGTATGCCGATGATGCGGTCATCTTTATACACCGGAAGAATACAGAAATAATCTCATCTTGTCTGTCAAATGCTTTGGACAAGTTCAACACTGGCTGAACAACATGTGCTTACAGTTAAACGTCAAAAAAACAGTATGCATGATGTTCAGTAAACGACCAGTCAAAATCGAAGGATCCAATGTATTTTTAAACGGAGCAGAATTAGAACTAGTCTCCCACTTCAAGTATCTGGAAGTCATACTGGATTCAAACTTGACTTTTAAGAAACATATCAAGAAAGTATCCAATACTATCAAATTCAACTTGCAGCATTTTAAACAAATTAACAATTCATCCACAGAAAACACACTGGACGCTGCACTAGGTCAGAAACCAGAGGAGACTGTGAGGTCAACCGCAGACGGACCACTTTTGGTCAAAATGTCCTCTCCATTAAAGGCAGCTCTTTGTGGAATAGCCTCCGAACTGACACACGGGATTGTCCCACTCTCAATAGTTTTAAAGGTCAACTCAAAGAATGGATGAGAAACAAACAGACGTGTAATCACCGCTAAATCCACTTTAACACAGAGGTATCTCCTCTCGCACTTTAGGTAACTCTTGTATCTTCTCTTGCACTTTATATCGTTGCTGCTATAGTGTACTGCCATGTGGTAAATACTTTTGTGTGCTGCTCTTGCTTTTTCTGCATATCATGTATTTATTTTTTGTTATGTTTATAAATGTCATGTTCTTATATGTTGTATGTGAGGGACTACGGATGGACATTAGCTCAAAGCTAATCTGGCATTATTTGTCTTAAGTGTTCATTAATGTGCTCTGTCCCTCTTCAAATAAACGATTCAATGAAATTCTCTGGAAGAGGCCTTAAAGTTTGT
>NW_011356208.1:0-3795 GCF_000735185.1 Notothenia coriiceps
GGCGTCGAGTCACCTGAAATAACAGCTGTCAGAGGGGAGAGAGCAGACTTAAAAGGTTTGACAGAGCGCTATGATAGGCTCTTGGGAATAGAGCGAAGTGATTGGTTAAGCTGGAGAGTGACGCCCCCGATCACTTATTGAGAGGAGAGAAAGTAGTAACATGGGAATAGTAAATAAAGAGTAAAGACGGTCACACACACACACACACACACACACACACACACAGAGCAGAGCTGAGCAGAGCACAAACACACACACATCATGCGCCCTGACCGGACATCTCCTTCATTAAACGAGTAATAGGGGGATTAATCGGGCAGTTCGATGTGTGTAGAGGTGTGTGTGGTTAAAACGTAGCAGCCCGCGGTCGCTCTTTAGCTATTCTAATGAAAGTAAACACAGTGAAGGCGTTGCGTAAAAGGCACAGCTCTTTGCACGCTGGTGCTGCACTTCTCAGAGGCGGAGTTACACGTCCCGCTGCCTCCTGGTGCTGTAGCGATTTCATGAAGTGAATGAGAGTCCGAGTTCTAAATATATCTAAAATAATGTATGCACTGCCATTTCCCAACATACTGTAAACATAACAGTCTGCAATGAAACGGCTGTCTCCTTTGTGCTCCACTTCCTACTTGGCACTCCGGTAACTTTCTCGCGTGAACGAGATACAGTATCCTTTTTTTTCTTCATTGCCGTTTAGGGGCTTCGTACAATACGAAAACAAATGCAAATATTTAATTTTAAAAAGTAAATTCCTTTCGAGTCATCTGTCTCAAGCTTAAGTCAAACCTCAAGTCATGAATACCAAGTCAAGTCAAGTCTTTTATCAATGTTAGTCAAGCAAGTCTCAAGTCCAACAATATGCGACTCGAGTCTGACTCGAGTCAAGTCATGTGACTCGAGTCCTCCACCTCTGACCCCAAGGAATGTCAAGTTTAGTCGAAACAAATCACAGGTAGGCCTATATGGCAAAGGTAAGGTAAAATCAACCATAGGGACAGATAAATGTAGGTCTAAAAAAACAACACAGTTATCGTCAAGTTTAGGTAAATTAAACCCCAAGTCTGGCAAAGTTAAGGCAAAATAAACACAATTCTGATAACGTTTAAGTAAAATAAAACCATGTATGGTAGGGTTTAGGTAAAATAATCAAAATGTTGGTAACGTTTAAGTAAAATAAACACAATTATGGCTATGTTTAGAGAAAACTAAATCAAAGTAAGGTCAAATGTAGGTAAAATAACACACAGGTATGGTTAAGTTTAGGACAAATCAATGCCAAACCTGGTACGTTTTATGGAAAACAATGCATTTACTCCCAGAGAGAAAAATATTTTACAGTAAATTAAAAGCCAAACCTAAGTTTTAGGTCTGATGGAATGCAAATAACAGTCTCCTGTAGGAAAGTATGGCACACGTCCACACCTGATCCTAGATAAGGGACTACTTCCTGTGCAAATGATGGTGTTGTGCATTTACATTAGGTACTGCATTAGGTTTAAGCTCATGGAAAATGATGGTCAAAGGGAAATAATCAAATGTCAAAGCTGACTTTAAGGAGTGACACATACCCGGGATGCTGATGAATGCAAATAATTTGCATGCCAATCCTCCACCCCCCCCGACATTACACTTCACTGTGTGAAGGTCAAACTGATCTCTGCCACTGAGCGTTGCCATTTGATGTAAGTCTCAAATGCAGAGTAGCAGCATATGGACATATTTCATAGAAGACTGAGTTGAGGTTTTAGTCGTATTGGTGAAATAAATAGACCTGGCAAGCCACTAATAGCTTTCAACGACTTAACAGCTTTCCTGTTCACAACTGGATGCTCTGCTGTACACACACAGCAACAGAATGAATGAGGCAATAAAGTGTGCCCTTTACTGTACTGCAAACAAAGTTTAGCCCGTGGCTACAGTCTTGTGAAAATAGCGCTCAGCCATTTTTTCAAAGTGTAACCAATGCAATTAACTATAAGGACAGGAAATAAGAAAACCCAAGTCGACCTCTCCTTTTCTGACAGTGCACAAAGTAATGAACAAGCCAAAGGGGAGAGACACGCATGTTTATGGTAATGAAGCCCATGCATTATGTAGCGTTGGGGAGCAGCTTAGGTTGTATTAATTATCCTCTGCTTCAGGTATCCTTCCTAAGTATGTCATTTTCCTCTTGTTCCTCAGCTTCTCCGTCATTTAGCATGCATGGGATTATTAGTCTATGTGACAACACAATAAAGCTACGGGCGTCAGCATTCAAACATGGTTAGGTGGTTTTAAAGCAGCAAGCTCAACAACTTATAATACACTGTGAAGGCTCATTATTACAAGCCAACAACCACACAGAAAAACCTAACCTCTGAAAAACCTGCACGCATTTCAAATGAGCAGGAACATACCTAAAAGTGATGTGGCAGCTTCTCCCACAGGATGAGAATGTTCCCTATTCCTTTTGGAAACTGTCTCATCATTGACAAATGCTTCCTAATCAATCTCTGCCATCAGTCAGGACAGCGACTGAAGATAGAAATGTGCTTTATTGAACTGAGGTGGAGTCTGGCTCAGCTAAAGCAGTTGAGGGTATTGATCCATCAGTCGATACCCTGCACTATGCCCGGGCAAACCATTGCTGACTGTTGTTTGTATCTGTTTCGAGTTCTCTTCAGGGAGATTGCTATTTGACCTTGGCTCTCATCTTTATTTGGTCAGATGGGATTCATGCTCGGGTTGCAAACACAGAGAAGGCTCTCATTAGGAAGACTGTCAAAGTAATCACTACACACAATGTCACAGCTCAAAGCAGGATTAATGGTAATCCAATTTACTAAATCAATTACAAAATTGCTGCACAGGTTATTCATGTTAATCAAACAAAAAAACACATATTGTATAAAAAATGTAAGACTTAACATAAATGTAGCTTCACTTTATCCATTCACGTAGCCTGGCTCTGCTCAGAGGGACCAACATCCATCCAGCAGCCCCTCTAAAGCTCAATAATTAACATGTTAGTGAGCCAGGGTTTATGTACTGTAAAGGTTAAATCAGGGGTGGAACCTCCGGCCTCCCGGCGGTATACGGACCGCGAGACCATTTGGTACGGCCCTCCAGGTAATTTATAAACACACGCAAAAAAGAAAAAAAATTAAGAAATCTAGATTGCAAAATAATTAAACAAGCGAGTGCCTGTTTTTCCTGGCCAAAGAATGGCTGGATGGTCAGGGTCCTTGAACACAACACGAGCCTAACGTGTCATCACGTGGTATATGTCTCGTCTGACAGGGGTGCAGTTCTGACGGAGAGCACCAGAACGTAACTTCACAAATTGCAGTACCCATAAGGAGCTGTATACATGCCCCTTTTTTTGCGTGGCTGTGTCTTTAGTTGAAAGCCCAGTGGCGATCTGTTCATCTGTCATACTGATGATACAGTCAATAACTTTGTTGTTATTAGCATCTGGTTAGCTAGCTATGCTAACGAATATGAAGTTTTTTCTCCAACCAGTGAGGTAAAGGCACATCCTTATATGGTCATTATAGTTATAAAAAAATAAGGGAATAAAGTAAACGGGTATAAAATACTATATGACAGTAAAAAAAGTTGTTATTAATAAACAAGAATACAGTTTGAAAGGAGTGATTTGTAAAATATCCATAAAGAAAAATAAATATGTTTACAGTTCTGTTTCATATGGATGTTGAGAGATGTATCCATAGATCTCCTAATGTTGCTCTCAAAGTGCACCAGATTGATGCTTTTAACTTCAACATTTAAAAACAAATCTTCCCGGGGGGCATG
>NW_011356209.1:0-3263 GCF_000735185.1 Notothenia coriiceps
TTAAAAACACCCGAAATAAAAAAATTAAAAAATTGAATATTTTTTAAATTTTTTTTATTGGCTCATGATAGGCCCCCGATCTCCCTAGGCCCCTGGGCTTCAGCCCAGGTCAGCCCGTGCATTAAGGCGGCCCTGGTGACCACTGAATAGTCATGTAGTGGGTATGAGCTCTCTGGAGTAATAATGAACGACCAAATTAGTAGTTGGATTTCCATATCAAAAGGTTGTAGCTTCACGGTTTAGGGTTCGGGCAGGGATGAAAACGGTTGCAAAAAGTACAGGGAAACAGAAAGAAGCATCGCTTGTCTTGTTTCCGGGTGGTTAAGAGTGTGAATATGATGTGATGACATTTATTTAAACCCTGTTGTTTTCACTTCAACATGTGACATACTGTAATATTGGGTTTATGGCAATGGAACAGGTTTTATATTAAGATGAATACATTAGGGATTCTCTGAGTGAATAGACATACATACAATTATTTCCTCACGTAATTGAGGATTTTTAAGGCATGTTTCATTCTTTATGAAATAAACAGTAGCTGTACCTACTTGGGGGGAAGGTGTTTGTTGTGGCTTAATCCATGATTTTGTAGTTTTACAATGAGTGCCACATCACATTGCCTCTGCCATTGTTGTCTGACTACTACATGTAAAATGAACTCTTTAGATGTCCATTCAATAGAGAATTTAATATCCGTTACTTTAAATTGTTATCAAATGAGCTCAGCTCAATATAATAGCATGTGGTCACTTAGTGAAGGCTTCATAAATGCTTAATAAGTGGGGTCATGAGACATTAGAGTCACAGTATTGATTTATTATGGTCTTTCTGGCTGAGTGATGTTCAGTTGCTGTCCAAACAGTAATTGTTTTGTCCAACACTGCTCACTAAAAATTACTGGGAATTCAATAAGTATTGATTTCATATTCAAGTGTATAATCATTTCCAAAACTGTCATTGAGAGTGGCTACTAATTTACAAATTGTCAGTACTTAAAAAACTGCAAATTCTCTCGGCAATGCTTAAATTGGATTTCCTCAACTTGGATTTATTTGAAATAATTTAAAGATTCAATGTTTAATCTGCTACTTTTAGTGCTTGTGATCTTCTCTCCTTTCATCTCTTCCTCCTTTTGTTTTTTTAGTACCACCCTACAGAGCACTTGGAATCCATTAGTTTGAAACTTTAACCTCAAAATCCAATTTAACTGATATAAATTTATAGAAGATACAAGAATTCCCAATTAGTAATGTAAAATATTTATAAAAACATAAGAAGTTTGCAAAAATGTCACATAATGTTAACAGTTTAATTGTTCAAATCAAACTTTATTTTTCTACACAAATAGCATCACAAAAAATAAAAAGATACATTAATTTAAGTGGAGCTATATTTTTATTTTTTAGGGAAAACAGAATATATACGGTACCAGTACTTACGCCCACATTGTGGCAACAGCATACGCCTAACCCACACAATTTAAATGTAGAAGTCTTGAGGCATGGACCGGTAAAATACACCTGAAATTGGGTGACGATTGCGACATTGTCATTAACCATTATCTGAAGTCTGGTGCTCTGAGCATGTCAGTTGGAGTTATGACATCATCGTGTTCCATGGCACAGGTGTTTATATTTGAGTTAACAACGTGTCCAGAGCATTGCGTATGCCGGTCTATGCACCTTGGGACCCGTTATCGTTACCGTAGTCGTTTAGTGCCATATTCTGTCGTCCTAGTGTGGCCGAACGGTCTATATGACACAAAACGGTAACTGAAATGACCGTATGCGTCCATTTCGGTAGTTCCGTTACAGGCAACCATGCTCCGGAGTCTTCTTCGCTACTTTTGGTGTATTTTGTGGCGGCAGCAGCGCCACTTACAGGCCTGGCATATGTACTACAGCGTTTCCGGCATTTCCAGCGGTCTCGTGTGAACGGACACGTTAATGAATCGAATGCGTGTGAACAGAAGACTTTTTTGCGTTTGCGTATGCGTTTTACCGTAAGCGTCCTCGTGAGGCCGGGGCCTGACTCACATAGCAACAGTCGCACCTGGTATATAAGTGGTGTGGCTGAGTACATTAAAGGGTTCATGAATAGAGGGGACTTGAATGTGAAATAAGAACAAGAAAATAAAAGTCTAAATGCATGAAAAAGCAGCAGAATATTTGAACTGAAAACTTTAGAACTAAAAGCATACGTCACCAATAATGTCTAAAATATGTGGAACATGTTGAAGTCAGTATGAAGTCTCTATCAGACGGGAAATAATAGGCTGAGACATTCTGTTAAACTCCAGTGACCACGTCATTAGTCTGCTGCTCTAATTATGTCAATTGGAGTTATGACATCATCGTGTTCCATGACACAGGTGTTTATATTTGAGCTAACGACGTGTCCAGAGATCAAAGGTTTCCATGGTGATCAGTGAGAGGAGAGCATTTTCATTGTTCTGAATGAGAGATAAACCTCTTACAGGTGAACGTTTTGTTGAAGAACCGTAACAGATATCTTTGAAATTTCAAAACGTGAAGCATGTCAAGGAAGTTGAGCATCTGAAGTGTAATTTTTGTGTACTTTCGGGTTAATAATGTGGCCTTTTTGGCAGATTAACTAAAGGTGTGCGGCTGCTACCGTGAGGAAATATCAGCCTGAAATTACAATGGGCTTTAATGGAGACATGTTGAACGTTTTTATCACTTCATGCCCTCAAGAGGCCTTTTGTTTATTATTTTTGCTTAATTATTTTGTATCTTTCAAGCTACGAGATGTTTTCCTACGTTTGTCATGAACAATAATGTCTCAGGAATGTAGGGTTTGGGAATTATGGCAGTTTAAAAGAAAATATGAAGGAGAATTTCAAGCTGTCCTCCACTCTAGCTGTGACATCACGCACTCTAGTTAATGTTAAAATGTGAAGAAAACCTCTAAAACAAGGTCTGAACAATGTCTAATATCTCTAAAAGTAAGAATCAGATGTTAAAGTTGTTTAAACGAATAATGTCAGGAAGATGTGTAACATTTTAAAGTTGGAATGAGGTTTCTGAGTGAAAGTATGAATGAACAGTTAGCAGTTGAAGTCGCATGAAGATTTGTTGAAGTCTGAAGAGTTTCTCCATTGACTTCCATGTTAAAAAATGTGATGAATTATGGGATGTATCTCTAGAATTATGAAAGTTAGGAATGAGAAAAGTAATAGCCATCGATTCCCGACCGAGCTGAACGTTTTGATGTTTGAACGGAGTTTCTGCGATGTTCAT
>NW_011356210.1:0-34173 GCF_000735185.1 Notothenia coriiceps
AACTATAATTATCATAATGATCATATGTGCCGCGGAAATAATCTTTTGAATAATTTTTGACCAAACCGTTTGAGGCCCACTGAGATAACTTAGACTAAAGTTAACTATCTAAACACTCAGAGAGTCCTTTAGCTCACCTGAGCCTCTCTGTCTGAGAGGAGAGCTCTCCTCCAGCTTGTTGTGGAACAAACAGCTCCGTATGTCCGTTAGTGCAGCTAGCTAACCAGATGCTAACAACACGGTCCCTGCTGCTGGCACCGGTCCCTCTCTCTCTCCCCCTCTCTCAGACACACTAAATGCGCTATTTCCGCACACACACAGAGCCGCGAGCTTGAATGACACAAGCACACTTTTATTTCCATGCAACTCTCTGATTGGTCTGGTGTCTTGCCTTTGTTGCAGTCACTGAACACGGGAAATTACAGTCCTGCCGTCCTTTCTAGTGTGTTGATGAGGTTCACGTAAAGCACGGTTAATGTATTATATTATTGAGGTAGAATTGTCCGGAGCAACAGAAAAAACATTCGGGGCAGGCCACAATATTATTTTACCAACAATGTGGATTTTATTGGCTACATATTACACAGATTATGCACAGCGGGAGCAGCAATAACCGTCAAATAATAATTCAGACAGGGGAGCTCCGCACCCCCTGCCTGCCGCTAGGGGGTGCTGCAGCGCCCTCAGCACCCCCCTTCCCGCGCCCATCACGTCATTGTAGCGAAAATGGGCCCAAATATGACTTCGTTTCTCACTCCCAAGCAGTGGTGGCGTGACTTTTTCATTGTCCGTCATTTTGACGTAAAATTTCCGTCATAATCCATTATTACCCATCGGGTCTGAAGACATAAGTATCTCAGCATTGCTGGTGACCCCACTGATCCCTCCACCTGCCTCTTCACCCTCCTCCTGCCTTCAGGGAGGTCGAGCACCACCTGACTAAAGAACAGTTTTTACACCAGGCTGTCAGGAGGCTGAACTCTCTCCCCTCTCCCCCCTGCCCCCACTGGACTATAACTCCCAGACATTCAATTCCAGCACCAGACACTTTTGTACGCTGCTATGGACATTCTTGCACTAATGTAAATTCCCAAAGATATTGAAGTGACTGTTATTTTGTATATTTTGATTGTTGTGTTTTTTATCTTAATGTGTGCATATGTATTGTGGGGGACATTTCTGTAGCAATTGGAAACAGGACTGAGAGAGACACGAGGAGAGATGGAGCTTTGATGGCAAATACTGACGGTTTATTTTGGAGCTTCGGCCGGAGAATTCACAAGACATGTCACGGGCCACGAGTTGACGACACGGTTGAGATGCCATAATCAATTCTGAAGAACTCTACCACAGACCCATGTATTTAGCTAGTTCAGAGAGAATAATCAACATTGTGCATAATAAGATAGAATGATAACACCTCTATCAGCTGACGCCAAAAGGCAGGAACAGGGAGACAAAACACTGAGAGCACAGCAGCCAAGGTTACAGGTGCGTGTGCTCAGTCAGGACAGTATGAACTGATAAACTGGGTCAAAGTTATAGGCCTTGGAAAATATTGGCCCAACATGTATAAATGTGGCTGTTGATTGTGTAAACTTAACACAAAAAGTAAGGCAATTTGTGTTTGGTAGATGATTTATATGTTCTAACAATGCTTGTTGCCTGTTTTCTTACCTTTCCAATGGTACATTTGTGAGGAACAAGCATTTGTGGGATGAGCAGCAGAGCAGAGTATGTGGGGTGCACCCATGAAAAATGTTGCAAATCTCCTCTGCCAATGCCAAACAGCTTTTGCTGCTGACTCTAGTTTGGTGTTGTTTGGTGGATTGGATGATTGAAGTCTGACAAATAAAGACATATAGGCAACAATTGATTTATTAACAATTGATTCATTTAACAAGCAGCCTCAGTAGCGTGTGGAAGAACCAAACAGAGCCACAACAACCTCTCCTCCTCATGCTGTCACCAGCCTGCTCACACTCTGCTTTGGGATGGCATCACGCGGGTACCCGACGGGTGACCGACGAGTGACCCGCAAAAAAAGTGATTCGCGGGTGGTATTTTCTCAAACATTTTTTTCCGGGTTCGGTTCTGGGTAAAACAAAGAAAATTCTCAGACCTCTCCCCCGCAGCACCGCGCATCAACCTAACCTCTTCACCGCATCAATCTGCAGCTGAGCACGCCACATTCGAAATGGCTGAGGTGAAGGCGAAGCTCTCTAGCGGAGAATACAGCATTTGACTCTTCCTCGTGCAAAATCAAACGTCTGGGAGGCGTGAACTAGTTGCACGTACATGTCAACTAGTAAGTAATTGTGTTGTGTTGAACTAGAGAGAAGAAAACCACAACTAGTGGGCTGAAAATATCCACTAGTTTAGGAAAAAGCCATACATGTTGAATCAATATCTAACTAGTTGCATACAGTTGCTCACTAGTGCAAAAAAGCCAAACTAGTTGAAGGAAAGGCCTTACATGTAAGAAAAATGTGTAACATGTACGGTCAAAGGAGAGAGAGAGAGATTAATAATAATTGTTGCCCAATAAACATTTGCAAAGCAACCAGGTCTACTTGAAACCTTCCCTGAATACAAACGATGGTTTCACACATACAAAGCATTGATTTCTAGGCATTTAGTGTACTTGTTGTAGATCCAAAATGATTATGAAATCTTTTGCATAACTGATACAAAATGAGAGCTCTGACCAGCTTGTGATGTCACCAAAGCTGTGCCATGTACTGGAAAAAATGCTGCATAGAATTCTTCCATAGTGATGTTGAGATCTTCATAGTATGTTGAATACTTAAAACGAAAGTTAATTATAATCAAGTATAATCAATTATATTCTTATATAACTCACAATGAAAATGCTTCATATTTTATGATTTTCTATATTTACAGTATAAACAAAACGGTTTGTTAAATTGGGTGTGTAAGGCCTTTAATGGTTTATGGGTTTCACTGATAAGGGAGAGACAGTTTTCCCCTCTTCCCTCACAGCAGTACACAGGGAGGGGGGGCTCGTGACTTAAGGGGAAAAAGACAGAGGCCCCAAAAAGGTGGTTATGTCATAGCCGAGAATAATATTTTGCAAGTCCTGCAGAGTAGGGGTCATGTCCTTTTTACACAAACATGGGTATGGAGGAGGTGTCTTTAGGTTTTTATATCCTGTTGTTGAGCCATATAATATGCCTGGTCATGTCCAGTCCTGTACATCAGAGGCCATGCCCAGTTTCCACAAATATGGGTATGGAGGAGGTGTCTTTAGGTTTTTATATCCTGTTGTTGAGCATAAAGACACTGGCGGAGAGGGAGCAAGCTCAGAGAGAGAGAGGGGGGGGGGGGGTTCCCCTGGTATACTCTCTCCCAGTAAAAGCTCTGTCCCTCAGAGCTGGGTTAATAAAGTGGGGCAAAAAAGTATTTAGTCAGCCACCAATTGTGCAAGTTCTCCCACTTAAAAAGATGAGAGAGGCCTGTCATTTTCATCCTAGGTGTACCTCAACTATGAGAGACAAAATGAGAAGAAAAAAAAATCTAGAAAATCACATTGTCTGATTTTTAAAGAATTTATTTGCAAATTATGGTGGAAAATAAGTATTTGGTCAATAACAAAAGTACATCTCAATACTTTGTTATATACCCTTTGTTGGCAATGACAGAGGTCAAACGTTTTCTGTAAGTCTTCACAAGGTTTTCACACACTGTTGCTGGTATTTTTGGCCCATTCCTCCATGCAGATCTCCTCTAGAGCAATGATGTTTTGGGGCTGTCGCTGGGCAACACGGACTTTCAACTCCCTCCAAAGATTTTCTATGGGGTTGAGATCTGGAGACTGGCTAGGCCACTCCAGGACCTTGAAATGCTTCTTACGAAGCCACTCCTTCGTTGCCCGGGCGGTGTGTTTGTGATCATTGTCATGCTGAAAGACCCAGCCACGTTTCATCTTCAATGCCCTTGCTGATGGAAGGAGGTTGTCACTCAAAATCTCACGATACATGGCCCCATTCATTCTTTCCTTTACACGGATCAGTCGTCCTGGTCCCTTTGCAGAAAAACAGCCCAAAGCATGATGTTTCCACCCCCATGTTTCACAGTAGGTATGGTGTTCTTTGGATGCAACTCAGCATTCTTTCTCCTCCAAACACGTCTAGTTGAGTTTTTACCAAAAAGTTCTATTTTGGTTTCATCTGACCATATGACATTCTCCCAATCCTCTTCTGATCATCTAAATGCTCTCTAGCAAACTTCAGACGGGCCTGGACATGTACTGGCTTAAGCAGGGGGACACGTCTGGCACTGCAGGATTTGAGTCCCTGGCGGCGTAGTGTATTACTGATGGTAGCCTTTGTTACTTTGGTCCCAGCTCTCTGCAGGTCATTGACTAGGTCCCCCCGTGTGGTTCTGGGATTTTTGCTCACCGTTCTTGTGATCATTTTGACCCCACGGGGTGAGATCTTGCGTGGAGCCCCAGATCGAGGGAGATTATCAGTGGTCTTGTATGTCTTCCATTTTCTAATAATTGCTCCCACAGTTGATTTCTTCACACCAAGCTGCTTACCTATTGCAAATTCAGTCTTCCCAGCCTGGTGCAGGTCAACAATTTTGTTTCTGGTGTCCTTTGACAGCTCTTTGGTCTTGGCCATAGTGGAGTTTGGAGTCTGACTGTTTGAGGTTGTGGACAGGTGTCTTTTATACTGATAACAAGTTCAAACAGGTGCCATTAATACAGTTAACAAGTGGAGGACAGAGGAGGCTCTTAAAGAAGAAGTGACAGGTCTGTGAGAGCCAGAAATCTTGTTTGTTTGTAGGTGACCAAATACTTATTTTCCACCATAATTTGCAAATAAATTCTTTAAAAATCAGACAATGTGATTTTCTGGATTTTTTTTTCTCATTTTGTCTCTCATAGTTGAGGTATACCTTACAGGCCTCTCTCATCTTTTTAAGTGGGAGAACTTGCACAATTGGTGGCTGACTAAATACTTTTTTGCCTCACTGTAGCTCTCGGTAAGGTTCTCTCAGACTTGGTAAATATCTTTCAAATTTCTTGGTTGAATGCTGAGTGAATTTCTTTGTGAAATGAGTGGAATGAATTGAGATGTGTTTGTGAATATTAAGCCTGCCAGCTGTGAGGAATCTTCCTCCGAATTCATGCGGATAGGTATGGGGTTTTGAATGTTAGTACCCGCCATCTGTGTCGGAAAAAAGGTATGGAATTTATGTGAATTGATTTGGTGAAAATGAAAGTTTGAATGTGCTTTTTAATAACACCGGTCTTTTATGAGGAAATGCCTCTAAATTCTATCGGGAGATTTATAAATCACAAACTGAATTGGGCAGTTGAAATTACAATTTTGGTAAAAAATGTAAAACTGTGAATTAAAGTTTCATATTAGAACATGATCACAGCATGATAGGTTTAGTATGATTATAATGTTGTAAAGAGAGAAGGTAAAAACCCTGTATTAGTTCGGACCAATTTTTCTTCAAATAAACGGATCCCACCTTTTGGATTGGGACAACTTTAAAGACATCTGAGCTCTCCTTTCCTGCTTCAAAGGTAAGATTGCACCCTGCCACACTCACACTTAGGTAGGGCCACACCTCATTTACCTTCGGGATCGCTTAAACAGATTTAAGAGAGTTGTCTGAATTGAAACAGCAGTTAATTGAACCTGGTTCTTCTGGGAGTTAATAGAGGTGAGATCTGAGCCAAGCAGTAAACTTACATAGACTCGATAACTTTGGTTAGGTCAATTAGTAGGTCTGAGTAATTTCCCGGAATAAATTATCAGCTCCTCCCGACTCTTACAGTGATTTGTTGTCAAAGTTCCTATTTAAAGCTTTGAGTTAAATATGCAGCAATTTAAACATAAAGAGGGCTCCTCAAAAGGGGCTTCCTTCTGTTATCCCTTGGGTTACTTGTTCCAATAAATGAGTTCAGAATTGAACAATTTAAAAAACAAACAAACTTCAAAGCAGCTAAAATAAGTATTCCTATTACTTTGGCCACATGTTGCATGCTTTGAGTTTGTATCTCCACATTAATGACAGTCGGCTTCTAATTAGCTGCAAATAGCAGCTGATAAACCTGAATTTAGCAATAACTGCCAGCAACTCAATCACCTTAGTGTCACCAATGAAAAGTGATGATTCATTTCTAAAAATGATGTGCATTGTCAATAATAATAATGCAAATAATGAGAGTGTAAATTATTGTTGTGCAAACAAAAGGCAAATCAACATCAGGCAAAAACATTAGTTTATTCGGCCTAAAAGGGCCATAAATAAAACTTTATTCTCTCGATTTACAAGCCACAGGATGTCCATGGCTGTCTACCACAGCACTGAAAACATCTCATTCTGGCTCAGTCCACAAACACGAGACCCCTGGGAGGTCCCCTGAGCCGCTGATAAATCTGAAGGCTCTCTTCCTTACTTCCTTAGAAAAGTAAAACAAAACGTGTTAATACTGTACCAAACTGGAGGCAGAGCAGCGGGGAGATGAGGGGGCTTTAGAAAGGGCTGTGTGTGCGGTGGGGAAAGCTGGAATCAAACTGCAACAACAACAATAATAACTATGAAAAACCCTTGTTTATGTTTGTTTTTCTCAAAGCTGAAGCAAAATTTGCTTGGCTTTCAACCACTGCACTGCCACTGTTCCTCCATCTCCTTTCTTCAACAGTCCAGCCTCCTTCCTGTGTTTTGCTTCAAATAAAGAGGAAATCATATTTATAATGATAAAACCTATAGCAGCCAAAGAGTAACAGAGGAATAAGAGCTAGAAGCAAGAGACCACTGGCTTTAGAAGGAAGGCATGGGTTAAGAGAGGTCCATGGATGTGTGCCTGTGACGAGGGAGGTGTCCGGCCAGCCCCCCCCCGCGCTCATCTCCCCTCAGTGGGCACTCGGCCCATGGCGGCCATGACGAGACTGAAGCGCTCACTCAGATCCAGGGTGGAGAAGGTGGGCAGCTTGGGGGGGTCGTGGAAGCTTTTGATCTCCGTGGAGCAGTCCAGTAACTTGGGGAGGAAGTCGGTCAAGCGTTCCTGGAGGTTGGCTACCAGCAGGAAGAGGAAACACACAGAGAGGAAGTCAATGATAACAGTCTGACATAACAATGTGCTGATCACTAAACACAGAATGATACCACAAGTAGTATGAAAACATGTTCCAGCAGAGGAACAGATTGTAAAAATAGCAAAAGGGTCTGGATGATAAAACCTTTCCTGAACTAAGGCCAGGAGCACTCCGAGGGCTGATTCTGCAGCAGACTGACAAAACGCTGAGTCCTCGACAATCCCGTTTCTCCACCGAGAAATGATTTAACTAATAAACACACTCAAATGTTTCTTTTACATGTATTTAAGTACATTGATTACAAATGTGAGGTACTTCTACTTTCCTTATGTATTTCCATTTTAGGTTGCTTTGTAATATTGTAATGTTTACTGCACTACAGTTTTTTTAAGATGGCTTTATTTACTAGTTACTTTACAGATTATTATAGGTTCATCTAAATTGCAGCAGGAAAATAAAATATGAGCTCTACTTTTAACAGCTCTAAGTTATGAACACATTAATGCGTCCCAGCTTATTATCAATAAATATTAAAAATATTATTCTAAAATGTACTTTTTATGCTCATACTTCTGTACTACAGTTGCAAGAAAAAGTATGTGAACCCTTTGGAACTACCTGGATTTCTGCATAAATTGGTCATAAAATGTGTTCTGATCTTCATCTAGGTCACAACAATAGACAAACACAGTCTGCTTAAGCTAAAACCACACAAACAATTATATGTTTTTATGTTTTTATTGAACACACCATGTAAACATTCACAGTGCAGGGTGGAAAAAGTATGTGAACCCTTGGATTTAATAACTGGTTGACCCTCCTTTGGCAGCAATAACCTCAACCAAACGTTTCCTATAGTTGCATATCAGACCTGCACAACGGTCAGGAGGAATTTTGGACCATTCCTCTTTACAAAACTGTTTCAGTTCAGCAATATTCTTGGGATGTCTGGTGTGAATCGCTCTCTTGAGGTCATGCCACAGCATCTCAATTGGGTTGAGGTCAGGACTCTGACTGGGCCACTCCAGAAGGCGTATTTTCTTCTGTTGAAGCCATTCTGTTGTTGATTTACTTCTGTGCTTTTGGTCGTTGTCCTGTTGCATCACCCATCTTCTGTTGAGCTTCAATTGGTGGACAGATGGCCTTAAGTTCTCCAGCAAAATGTCTTGATAAACTTGAGAATTCATTTTTCCATCGATGACGGCAATCTGTCCAGGCCCTGAGGCAGCAAAGCAGCCCCAAACCATGATGCTCCCTCCACCATACTTCACAGTTGAGATGAGGTTTTGATGTTTGTGTGCTGTGCCTTTTTTTCTCCACACATAGCGTTGTGTGTTCCTTCCAAACAACTCAACTTTGGTTTCATCTGTCCACAGAATATTTTGCCAGTAGTGGTGTGGAACATCCAGGTGCTCTTTTGCAAACTTCAAACGTGCAGCAATGTTTTTTCAGAACAGCAGTGGCTTCCTCCATTTTATGAGCAACTTATGCAGAAATCCAGGTAATTCCAAAGGGTTCACATACTTTTTCTTGCAACTGTATGTACTTTAACTTGTTACATTTTTTTTAATGCAAGACCTTTACTTGTAACAGAGTGTCTTTATGCTTTAGTAGTGCCATTTTTACTTAAATTAAGTTAAAGACCTGACTACTTGTTTCATTACTGCCAGCATGTCTTGTGATCTCTTAAAGGTTAGTTTTGGGTCTCCGACTCTCTCTGACGGAGCATTTACTCATGGCTAGGAAGCTCTGGAATCACCTCATTGTTAAACTCGTCTCCGTGTGTTCTTCTAGATAAAACATTGAGATTTCCACAATGGAAAAGCCTTTCCTCATAAATGAACTGAGCAGTGGCCTGATTATGATGGCCTTTGGCCGGTGGAATGTACTAGTGACCCAATCCTTCCTCCTTCCTCTCTCCTCCTCCTCCTCCTCCTCCAGGCACTCACACTCCATCTCCTGGCCCAGGTAGGAGCACCAGCGGTTTCTCATGTCCTCCACGGCCAGCAGGTCCCTCTCCGTGTCGTGGATGAGCAGCAGAGGGATGCAGGGCACCACCAGCTCGTTCATGATGCCCAGACCCGTGTTCACCTCCGCCTCTTCTCCAGACTCAAACATGGCCGCCGCCTGCTCGTTCAGTTTCTGCACAAGAAATATACAGAAAATGATACAATTGTCAAGTACATTCAAAGGCTTTATTGTTCATAATCACAGCTACAGTGTAGTTATGTCTCACTTGGATCATGCTCCGTATTTTGGATCTGCAGTTCTTCCCATAGCGGTTTGAAGAGCTCAGATCTAGACCCTAACATGAAGTATCTTTGAAGTCTTTAGGCCCTGTGTTCACAAAGCGCCTTTTTCTGAGCCCCAGCCTCTTTTTTTATCGTTTTCGATGAGGGGTGAGCACATGTGGCCTCTTCGAAACAAAGCGCAGCACCACTTTTCTCTGAGCACTTAATCTGTGCAGTCGATCCGAGCGATTTGAGTTGAAAATATTTCCACTTTTCAGAAAAGTGCAGGTGACAACACTGAAACAGTTGGAGGAGAAGCTTGTGTTGGCCGTGTTCTTAATGTAAACATAACAAAACAAAGACGGAGATGTTTGTGAAGATCAGCTGAGTTGACCCTGGATGCTGCTGCTGCTGGTGAGTGTGTGACATTTACTGGCGTACACAGACTGTGCTCTTCACTCCGAATAAATATAGTGTCTATCAAATCAATAGTTAAAAGCAAGGGGGCAATAGTCTTGCTTTAAAAGCTGTAATATTTATGTCAAGATAGTGTTCTGATAGAAACAATAAAAAAGATAACTTCGGAGGAGGCTCTGTCCAGCACCCTGCCAGCAAAAGACAATATATGGCTTAACTGACTTCATATTTTTCCAATATATGTATTAATTATTTATTTTTTTATCTAATGTGACGTACTATTTTTATTACAAACAACTTTCTTATGTTTTCACTTTTACTATTTTCATTACATGCATTTCCCAATTGTTACTTTCTAGTGAAGTTTGCAATTTGTTCCACTGATGAATACTAGAGAGCTCATGTTCTCCCACAGACATTACTTAGTGGGTACTGAGTTGACTTTTTTCCTGTTCTGGGCCAGAACCTACTTGCCGTCACAGACAAACCCCCTGACCTCCTCTCAGACTAACCATGTGTTTCTGGAGTTCTGAATCGGGGGACTGCGAGGCTGGATTTGAGAATAATCCAAGAACATTAACTGTGTCAATGTTAGCCATGTTTTCAGTTAAAACAAGAGCTGGAGGTAAACAGCTGAGAGAACCGCGCCACAGATCTGGCCTGAGATCTGAGATGAGCTGAGGTTAGCCGAGGACGTGCTTGTGTCTCATACTAATGTGTTTACACTCAATGCCCCCCCTCTCCCACTCCAATGATTACATTACGAGCACAATGCTGGTGTAAGGTTAGCGAGTGCAGTAGGGAGAATGCTGCTAAAGTGTGTGGCTGATCAGACCAAAATATCCACAGCCCCAACCAATAACGCCACAGCCTGGAGCTGAGGGGTGAAATGAAAAGAGGCTCCCATCACAACACTGAAAGCATTTTCATCTGCCAGTATCAGATGAAAAAGTGGCCTGCAAGCAAGCCAAAGCAATATCTCAGGAAAGCAATTTGATTATAGTCCAGCAGCTCAGTATTGAAGGGAAAAGTCTGCCTGTGTTTTGCTGAGTGTCTTTAACTGAGGAAGTTTGAAAGAGAGGAAGAGGAGATCACAGCGAAGACACAACAGAGGTAATGCCCACTTTGCGATCACTGTTACAAGGTCAAAATGATAAATATCCACTTGTTTCAATGTAGCATAGTGATGCAGGTATGACTTGTTTTTTTATGGGCTGCTCCGGAAGTTAGCATCGCCTCGACAAAAAAGCTTTGGGATTTTAACATTGGATTTTGGAATATTGCAGAAAACAAGATATGTGGCTAACACATGTTTATGATACTTACACATTTTGCTCAGCAGGATCATCTCCACATATTAACACCACTTAAGAATGTTTTAAGTGTAAATGGAATCTCCAGACGTAAAAAGCTAACTGCTAACAGCACAGTCACATGACTTCACGTCACCACCGCTAACCTAAAGGCGGGTAATGTTCCGTGTGATGACGTCTAGTAGTCTCATTTAGTTACGTGTTAGCAACCGCTGTTTTAAGAAACGTAAAAGCTTCATACATTCACCAGTGGGGTATTTATTGACATATATTATGTCGTAGAACAAAACGTTAAAATCACATAAGCTTGTTATAACCACAGTCCTTATTTCAGGCATTTAACTAGAAACACATTAAAAAACTAATGACTAAGAGATGAGGGAACCAAAATGCTAACTCAATTCCAGGTTTTTACGACTCATTCCAGCGCCACTCTGTTGAGAAGTTGTATGAAGTCAATTGTGACTGGTTCATTGCCTCACCAGCAAACACTGGCGACGGTAGTGACCCAGGAGCTCCTCGTCGTGCCCTCTGTAAAGCCCTTTAGACAGAAGCTCCTTGTTGTACTGGTACGCGTAAATCAGATACATCAGAGCATCTATGTAACTGAAAAGAAAAAGAGATCATATATTCAGATGAAATACTATCAAAGCTGCAGTGAGAACTTTTGAAGGGAACCAATTTCACAGAAGGAGTTAAGAGCAGTGGACTGTGCCTAAGTACATTCTTGAGGTATTTTTACTTTACTTGAGTGTTTAAATGTATTGCTACTTAATACTTCTACTCTTAATATTGTACTTTTACTCCGCTCTTTAGGTACTTTGCATTAATGATATAAAATATAATAAACACATTAATGAATACTTAAATAATACCATGGGTATTTCTTCTCACACCATGACCACCCTTCTCTTTTCAAATAAGCCATTCTGCATAACAAGTACTTTTTGAGGTTTAAGTACAGTATATGTTGATGCTAATACTTTTACTTAAGAACTATTTTTGCATGAGTTTTTCTACACTCTGGTATTTCTACTTTGACTTAAGCACAGGATCTAAGTACTTGTTTTACCTCTGGAATGAACTCGATGAACTCACTGCACAAATATAAAGCGTGCACAGACTGTGAGCTGCTGCCCTCTGCAGGTGACATTTAACATTTATTGGCTGCTACAGATGGGAAATGAACTGAGAAGAGTATCATTAAAAAGGGTTGCGCTTTTGATGTGTAACACTGAACTCATTTGACTTAAAGCTCTCTCAAAATAGTTGCAGATTGAGTTCATGGTTTCTAATATTAGATATGAGCAGAAGCACTGGAAAGGTGTCGTCATACTTGGTCTTCTGAAAGAGCTCCAAGCCAGTCATCATGGAGATGGTTGTCTCACGGAAATTCCGGTAGGCCTGATGCCACATCTGTTAAAGACAAACAGACGTCACTTAAATTCAAATACAAGGTGAAGCATCCATGCATTAAGTGGATTGTAATGATTAACTACGTCTAACTAAAGGTAATATACAATACTGCATTATTAAAGGTAGTGTAAGATGACTCAGAAGACAATGCTGCTCACCTCATATTCATCCATGTTGACCTCCTCAGGCTTAATGAGGTCCAGTTTTGCACGTGCCACATTCATTATGCTCTTACATCTGTGGGGGGGGGAGATTATGTGTCATTGTGAGGTACTCCATGATGAAACAGTCCTCCCTGCCCGAGGCCTAATGAATCACTTTACTGCTGAGAGGAGAAGTGAAACACTCCTCCCGAGGCTCCTATTGAGGCCACATGCACACATAAATCTAATTATCTGGCTCAAAATAGCGGAGGACGGAGAAATCAATGTTCTACTCATGAATATGGATCGAGGCCAATAAGCGTAGTTTAAAAGTTTTAAGAGATAGTATTGCAAACCATAATGACATGAAGATCACAATGTTAATCAGGAGGGAATCCTAATATTTCTCATTGTTGGGCATGTCTCCTACGATTTGTTTTTGATTATAAGAAGAGGGCATATGAGCCGAGAGGACTTGCTCAGTTTGTGCTGACAGTAAATGTGTCAGAGGGAAGCTCTCTGCTGCCCTCTGCAGGCCATTCTGAGAGGGAAGCTCTCTGCTGCCCTCTGCAGGCCATTCTGAGAGGGAAGCTCTCTGCAGGCCATTCTGAGAGGGAAGCTCTCTGCAGGCCATTCTGAGAGGGAAGCTCTCTGCAGGCCATTCTGAGAGGTTCATTTGATTTTAATCCTCATGATTTATCAAGGGGCTTAAAAAAGACAATAATAATAATAATAAAAATAACAATACATGTTATTTATATAGCACTTTTCCAGAGGCCTGTACTAGGAAGCAAGATTTTCGCTTAGCCGGCTAACTTCAGGGAAAACTCGGGGTTTCCGGTCCTACGACGCTGGTTCTCTTTTTAGCGGGCTAGATCAAGTCATATTACAGGAGAAAGGAAATACAGAAAAGCTGTCGTAGCAGGAAAGACGGCCGGCAAAAATCACCGAGTGTGTGAACGTGAACATCAATAGAATATCCCCTCCCATCTTCAGAGCAATCTGACTATTATAACATTAGCGTTAAGAAAGCTTACTTAAATATCTGCCACAACATAAGTAACCGGATCAGAGTAACATTAAGTACAGTCCGCGGCATATCACATCATAATGTATCATATATTCCTTATCTGAGTCAGCTGAGCCGTATCTGGCCGTGCAACACTCACAGTGTAACATACTGTATGCAGAAGTATTATTTTAAGCAACACATTAAGTTGACGAAACACTCGAGTCAAATGTAATTAAAGTCAGATCGTGTCTTGGACGGGGCAGTGATATCATAAACCTGTTAATGTACGCATTCAAACACTTTTTCTTTTACCAGCTGTATTCACCTTGCAGGTGCAGCTATGTGGCTTTTATCCTGGATAAAGTGTTTAAGTCATGGATGTTTAAACTTCTTCATATGTCTAATATTATAGTTGACTTTTCATTCAGGAAGTATGACGCGCTGCGCTGTCAGTACCCCTCTCCATGTTTGTGATTGGTCGAATGCTCCAAATACCACCCTTTTCATGTGAACGCGCACCTAACTAGAAAGGATAGGACTGGCTTGAGCGATCCACTTGATAACCCGCGCCGTAGGACCGCTTAGCGAGAGCGCGTATGTTTTGGATTAGGCCAACTGCCTAACTCAAACATATCCAGGTTAGGTTGACCCAGCTTCGTAGTACAGGCCTCTGGTTTCCTGTGTTCCATATTTGTTTGAACAGCCAGGTTTCATAGCGTGTATCAGAAACTGAATATTTTCTTTATTTATCCTAGGGAAAATTGTGTTTTGTGAAAGTTGATCTATTTTGGAATGAACTCAATAAAAACAAATTTGAAAAATAGAATAAAAATATTCAGAACAAAAGTTAAGGTAAGAATGTGCAACAAAACAATAAAAAAAAAAAAAGAAAGTACAAATGTGTAAAAAAAAAAACAAGTAAAATATCGAACACAAGATTAAGAAATATAATAAAATATATATATAAACATAGGTAGTTAAAGTAAGAATGTGCATCTCAAATGTAATTAAATAAAGATATTTTTATAATCATAGGAAGTTAAACTAAGAACTTGCAGTAAAAAGATAAAATGTGTATATTTACATAATAAGTTATTTTAATATTATTTAAAGGTGGGGTAGATAATTTTCCAAAATTATCTACCCCACCTTTAAATAATATTAAAATAACTTATTATGTAAATATACACATTTTATCTTTTTACTGCAAGTTCTTAGTTTAACTTCCTATGANAGGCAGATAGCGTGTGCAGCGGTCTGCTTGCGCACAGAGCCGGAGTTTGTGAGAGAGCCGGCTTGAGTCAATTTCTCTTCAAAATATAATTGATTGCCAGCCTCCCTTGTCCCTGGCAAATCAGTTACGTTGGTAACGTAACTGATTTCTTCTAATGTGCCTGCATCTGGCGCTGAGTTGCCATATTCCTTTCATGAACCACTTCCTGATATCCATTGTTGCAGATAAATATAAATGATAATAGCCAAACTAACCTAGCAAGAGTAAACTGACAGGCTGCTGTGCCGCATCTCACTCAAAAACCCACACGACTCAACCCAGCGAAAAACCAGTCTCGCACGCAGCCTTTCATTCAGAATTTCATTCAGAATTTGATAGCAAAATAAAAAAATGATATTAAACTAATCTTTCAACATAGTTTAAAACAAAAATAAATATTAGGACAGAGCCCTACAAATAACAACCATAAACATAATAATAAAACAATTAAAATGTTGTATTCAGCCCTGATTAAAACTGCGGGCCCAAATCCTGGATGGGCGGGCCCAAATCCTGGATGGGCGGGCCCGGCCCCATGGGCCTCCCCCGTCGACAGGGGGTCGCCAGTCTCTGGCACTGTTATTTTGAGGGTCGCGGGCTGAAAAGTTTGGGAACCCCTGCTTTAGCTCACTGAGTCTCTCAGTCTGACAGGAGAGGACTCTCCTCCACTTTGTTGTTGAAAAAACTCCTTATATCCGTTAGCGTAGCTCGCTAGCACCAGAAGCTAACAACAACGATCTCCGGTACCGGTGCGCTCTCGCTCTCTCTTGCTCGCGTACGCACACAAAATGGCTCGTTCCACACACACACACACACACACACACACACACACACACACACACACACACACACACACACACACACACACACACACACACACACACACACACACACACACACACACACACAACACACAGCCCCACTTTGAGAACCACTGCAGTAGAGACACTACACACCGATATGAACCTGAAGATGAGCATTACAGCGCAACTCCTTGGTATAGCTTTAAAGATAGATGTACAGTTAACTTGTGTCTCCTTACATTTAAGTTGTGTATTGTAAAAATAATATACATTATATATATATAATCACAAACCAAAATTGGTGTATAAGGTTTTAACATTTACTGAAAATACAACATAGTAGAGTAAAATAATTCCACTTCAAGTATAATTCCATTCAAAATCCTACTTAAATAAAAGTAAATCAACAGACCGGTTATGTTATTTTTTCACACAGTTAACGTGTCTTGGAAATGTCAATAGACAACATTTCTTAACTTATACAAAACAAATGAGATCCTTTCAGTATTCATATTTATAAGACAAATCACTCCCTACGGCTGCTCCATTTCATTGCTGTTCTTCTGACTCAGCTGACAGTTATCTCTTATCTATAACAATTAATGCTCAGACCCACCCCTCTGAACTTTGCAATAACTAATATTGACTAGGAGTTAGCTGTTTGTGCATAGCTCCTATAATGTGATGCACATATGTGTTCTCCTTACGTAAGCATACACACAACAGCAGTTTCTGAGTGGAGGTCAGCCTTCTGCCCTCGCTACTCATCATTCATGTCACTGCACTGTGTATGAGTCAGATAGGCTTTGACTTGAATTATCGGCTGCCATTGATGTCTATGAGATATGACCTCGTGAAAGGCATGTTCCCCTTGACAAATCAGTCCACGAGTCATCTCAAACCTAAAGCTCAGTGTATATCAAAAGATGACCGACGATACATTGGACTTTCCCATAGTTTGAACCTCTCACATCCATGTCCCAAAGGCATTCCTGTATTTACTCATTTTGTATGTATGTCTGTTTTTCCCTCTACAGCAGGATGTGAGCGAGTTCACCCACAAGCTGCTGGACTGGCTGGAGGACGCCTTCCAGATGAAGGCAGAAGAAGACAGGTAATCATTCTCTCTCTATCCAGAGGTCATTGTTAAAAGATTGGACAAAAGGTGGACAAATGTTTGCTGGTGGTGTAAGGCAGCACATTTAAATCAGTGTACATTTTGAACATGGAACTGTATCAAAGTTGCCACAACATTTTTTTTCTTTTAATCTTTGCTTTCAGGGAGGGTGAGAAGCCCAAAAACCCGATGGTGGAGCTTTTCTACGGTCGCTTCCTTGCTGTGGGTGTCCTGGAAGGTGAGATGAGCTGTTAAATTAAAACCAATAACAGAGAAAATGAGGGGTAAATGAAAACCACAGAGAGCGAGTGTGTGTAAGCATGGCTTGATTGCTGCAGCCAGAAAGCACGCAAGTTCTTGCCCCCAGTAATGAAAGGTGACCTTGTCTTAATGAGATGTGGGCCATGTAAAAGGGGAGAGCGGTTGCATTGATCGTGGAAGTCCTTGATGGCTGATTGACATTGTGCTTATTATGCATGACAATACTGGCCTAGAGCCACTGAAAGCTGGGCCAGTGGACTCTGTTGCTCAGAAATGACCTTAATGCCTCAGCTGCATGTCCCCTAGCAACTCCTCCCTTCCTTTGTTTCGGGCTTCTCATCAGCAGTTGATGCAGGGAGGACTGTGCAGCTGTTTGATGATCAGTGACGGCCAAACAAGGGAAATTAGCTTGGATGAAACGGGGGTAAACTGCTCATGTACTGGCATTTTCTTTTACACTCACGGCTTTCCAACTAACCTTTGATCTGCATTAGAAATGTATGTGATGTAGGCCCTGTGTCCACATTGTGTCTTTTCTGGCAGAAAAAAAGCTCCAACCACAAGGTTCTATGTTTCCTGACACCTCATCACCACGTTTATAAGACAAACTAGCTTCGCCCCCTTGCCTTTTAGCGATGCATTAAGACTACTATGTGTCTCACCATGAGCGAATACGCTTGCTCTCACACTTTGTTGAATGTGTTAGGGGGAGCTTGTCCCTGCACAAGGGCCTGCCTAGTTGATCAGCGCAAGCAACAGCACAGTGCTGGCACTCAGAATAAGGAGCTATGTGGACACCGACACTACTTGCTCTTTCTCTCTCACAGGGTGATCATACATTTACCTTTTATGGATAACCCTTACACTTTTTAACGCATCAGCTGCACTATGAATGCTCATCTGTTAACTACTATTGTACGTGTGTAATTCCACAGGAAAAAAGTTTGAAAACACAGAGATGTTTGGGCAGTACCCGCTGCAGGTGAACGGGTTCAAGGATCTGCACGAGTGTCTGGAGGCCGCGATGATCGAGGGCGAGATCGAGTCCCTGCACTCTGCAGAGAACTCAGCCAGATCTGGACAAGAGGTCAGTGCCACCAGTTGTTTCCATTTGTAATATTGGAGAACAGTTTGTGCCCCATGGAAATGATTCCTTAATTCTATGGGGCACAACACCAGGTCAAAGACTTAGGTTTCAGTAGATAGGAGAAATAAGAGCAAACGATCCGGTCTTTTTCTTTTGGGATTATGCGGTGGATCCTCTTCAAAGGGCACACCTCCTTGGCCTTTTGTCACACCTTTGCTATTCTGGATCTGATCTCTGTTTAGCTGTAGTCCTACCAACACTGTCCCAGAGTAGCTGGAAGCAGCTTGTAACCAGGCCAGTACACAGATCAGTAAAGCACCCACTGCAGCCATGACAATGAAGGAAGGGAGCATTAGAGACACTCAAACCAATACAGGGCTTTCCAAAGGAACGTGCTAGCACAAAATGAATTATTGTACTATATTATACTCACAATTTGTTCATTTCATTTGATTTTAAAATGGAAAATATAGTGAGCTCATGTCAATTAAATGGTTTGAACTGGTTCTAAATGTGTAGAACCCTGAGCACTTTATTGGTATTTGAAGGAACCGGTGACAAGTTTTAGTGGAATAGGGAATATGTTGCTTTATTTTAGGATTCAATTTAAGCCTACTGTATGTCAATTGTTTTTAAAAAGATTATTAATGTTGTTTTCTTTATATTTTCTTCAGCTATTGGCACCAGTGCCCCTTATGATACATGTTTGCATAGACCACTAATAAAGAGTTTAGGGACGTCACTAAACCACAAGGTACCGCTGGATGTGTGACAAGTGAATGTTTAAGGAATTCTTCTCTAAAGGGAAAAGGTCTGACCAAACTCTATGTTTACACAACATTATTAAAACTCAATATCCACATTTTCTTTCAGCACTGGTTCACAGAACTCCCTCCCGTGTTGACCTTTGAACTGTCAAGGTTTGAGTTCAACCAAGCTCTGGGACGACCTGAGAAGATCCACAACAAGCTGGAGTTCCCCTCCATGCTCTACATGGACAGGTACGAGGAGTTACAGTATTTGTCTTTGCAGTAAATAAAAAATGAATCCCAAGTAATGATGAACACCTCTGATGTGTTTTTGTTTTGTCAGGTACATGGACAGGAACAGGGAGACAACCAGGATCAAGAGGGAGGAGATCAGGAGGCTGAAAGAGCATCTGACTCTTCTGCAGCAGCGGCTGGAGAGGTACTTTTCTCCAGAGTTCAACAATAACTGTTTTACCAAAGGTCAACAAATACGGTAATGGAGAGTCATGTTGTGCTCTGAGCCTCCCTTCTCTTTGCCTGCCTTTAATTCCTTTAAGGGATAATATGAGGCGGTCCCCCCGTCTGGATCCCAGTTATAACGCTGCTATTTTCTAAATAAATCAATAATTTGACACAACACATTGATTTCAACATGATTCTAATGATTTAGAAAGTATTGTATTCCTATCACTAAGAAAACATAGGCATTCTACTGTGTTGAAAGGGTTAAATTGCAGCTGCAGAAATGCTTCTTAAAATGACGGCAGCCTGTATCAAGGTGTCTGTAACTGTGAAGTCTGTTCACATTTTCTTTTGTATTAACCAGTCTTTAAACACTGCCACAGCCCATACCTGTTACTAGTGTCACTTACTGTCTTCTACTCCTACCGTTAGTGTTTACTTCCTGTCGTGTTCTGCTGATTTCTCTTTCCAGCACTCTGTCTTTTAAACTCTCTCCTTCTCTTGCTCTGTTTTCTCGTTCTTCTTATCTTTTTGTCACTGGGGACAGTTTAGTCACCATGAATCCAAACAACCTGCTGGCCACCAATATACAAATGCATATTCAAAAATGTATTTATGGTGTTTTTGGATAGAGAAATACGTATGTGCCCTTTTGGCCAAAACTGATGTACATATTCCCTTGAATAGAGTGTCCTTTGCAACGTTTTGATTACAAGAAAGATCAGACCAGTTGATGTCCAAATTGACAACGTGTAGGAAGTCATTATTTCTCCCTCTCTGGGCTCATCTCTTTGACACTCACCGTGACTCTCTGTTCCCTCTCAGGTATCTGAGTTATGGCTCAGGCCCCAAGAGGTTTCCTCTGGCAGATGTCCTCCAGTATGCCATGGAGTTTGCCTCCAGTAAGCCTGTGTGCACCTCCCCAGTGGAAGACATTGACACATCAGCTCCCCCTGGTGGTACAACAGGACAACAGCTGCCCTCACAAAGGCAGGTTCCATAAAAGATATCCTGCTGTATGTTATCAGTGCTTTCCCTCCTTCCACCACTCCAGGGTGTCCGCGGGGTCTTAAAAAGTATTAAAAGTTGATAAATCAATTTAGCGAAAATTAAGGCTATTAAAAAGTATTAAACTGCATTTCCAAGGTATTAAGAAGTCCCACAGCAACGACAACATGAACCACCCTTTAATTTACTGATACGACATGTCGGGAAACCCCCTCAAGGCGGCCCCATGCATAGCGCGCCGTAAAATGCTGCTTCTTATTTTAAGATTTGTTGCCTTGCTCTGCTCTGTGGGGGAGGGGGCACTAAACGACTACGGTAAAGATAACGGGTCCCAGGTCCCAAGGTGGGTAGACCAGCATACGCAACGCTCTGGGGGGTCCAAAGGCTTCGTGTGTAAGCCCTATATGATCATTTTCTGATAACGATGAAATAGCCCCGCCTCCCTCTCCCAACGTCTCCTGCTGCTGCTGGGCTGTCAGAAGAGGGGGAGGAAAAGAGAGGCAGGCACTGTTTATTAAATATTCTTATGTTATTATACAGAGAACAGAGTCGTTATCAATTTGTTTTAAAGCTCAATAAATAACAAAGAAGACCTCTGACTGGCACTTTTCTAATTTTGTACGGAAGATTTAAACTTTAACGGACATGTTGACCGGCGGAATTTTTTTTTAACGGAAACTCTGCCTCACGGTTCCCTCGTCCCTTGGAAGAGGCGGAGAGGTGGGTGTTTTTCATCTGCTGGTGGACTACCTGAGATATATACAGCAGGAGAACACGCCGTCCACCGCGGAGAATAAACAGCATGGCAACCATGCTCCGGGGTCTTCTTCGCTGCTTTTGGTGTTTTTTGTGGCGGGAGCAGCGCCACTTACAGGCCTGGCATATGTACTACAGCGTTTCCAGTTTCCAGTGTGAACGGACACGTTAATGAATCGAATGCGTGTGAACAGAAGACTTTTTTGCGTTTGCGTATGCGTTTTACCGTATGCGTCCTCGTGGGGCCGGGGTCTAAGCCAAATTATATCCGGTCACAGAGATCTGCTATTTTAAAGTAAAGTCAACACATATCGACCCTAAATATACTCTATATTAAGAACGAGAAATGTCTTAACATCGTTTTTTGCGATCATATGACAAATGTGTGAGGGCTTAGCCCCGGACAGCCCCAGCCCAATTTAACCCCTGGGTATTTGTGAGGGAGCTCCTATATGGCATTACCCCGCTGAAGCTCACCAAAGTTTAATATATTTCATAGTTCAAAGTTTTGTCAATTGTTTTGTTTATTGGTCAAATACTGGTTTCTAATGGTTTCTGAGGAGTTTTACTGGAATGAAAGAGCACAGAGTCTACAGAAGCAACAAAGCAGCATACTGCATTAAACCTGACCTTCACAGAGAGGTTGAAGTTCATGTGGAAAGGAGGCTTCAGTAGTCTGTCTGCAATCTGTTTAGTTGTGCTGTCTTACAATCAATATAGTAAATGTGAGGTAAAGTGTGTAACCGGTTAGAAATCGAAGTTGCGATGAGGTCTTAACATGTATGGAAAGGGTCTTAAAAAAGGTCTTAAAAGGTATTAAATTTGACCTCAGGATTCCTGCATATACCCTGCACTCGCTGTGTTTCAGGAGCAGGAAGCATGGGGGTGCAGAGTCAAGCAATGGGAAGAATCAGTGGAAATGAATTCCACAAGCATCTCATATTCTCTTTTACTAGTAATCACCAGAATGAGAATCAAAATCGGAATTGTATTTAGTGTATAATGGTCTGTATATAAACACAGTTGGAGGAATTAGATTGTAAAGAAGAAGCAAACTATTAAAACTACTTTAAAATAAAAAAGCAAGTATACAGATAATATGAAAAATATATATGAAAAATTACATATGTGCATTATATTATAATTGATAGAGCTGTGTAATTTTAAAAGAGATAATAAGGAACAGAAATGAGCAAAATATAAAGTAGAATTTGATATATCGTTTTGTAATAGAGTGTTCCTAATATTATGTTGTTATAGTTTAGCTTTAAACAAAAAAACAAACAACCAATTCTCAAATATTCCTATATAAAATATTAATATTTATTTATTATTCACACCGGAGTACTTTTCCCAGAAATAGTTCCGATAGTTCCTGGAATGTTGCGTTCACACCAAAAATATCTTTTTTTTCAGGAACCTTTTTACCCCTTTTTAGTCCCTGCTAGAGAGCAGGGACTTTCATGGGAGAAAAAGGTTCCAATTTCTGATTGGCTGGGCGAATTGCAAACCACTCCCCGTAAAACTCTGAAAAGCTTTTGTGAAGCCGCCATTTTATTTTCTCGCATTAGCATTATTAGCATTAGCCCAGCGCACCAACGGAGAGAGACTAATTTATGGCAACACAAAATAAAACGTGGGATCGCTGGAGTGATGTGGAGATGTTGGCGCTTCTGGCGATTTACCCGGGGCTTCGGGTGGCGATTTACTGCCACCCAAAGTCCCAGACTCCAGGGGGCTCCGTAATCCTCCCTCAGGGACTTATTCCGGTGTGAACGTGATTTACTAGATAGTTCCGGGGAAATAAAAGTTCCTTGAACTGTTCCTGGGAAAAGTACTTGGTGTGAAAGCGCCTATTGGGGCCGAAAGTTTTATAAGCCGATAAAATCAACAATCACAGGGTCTAATTAGAGCCACTTACACAATACCCCAGCACACCATCCTGCTATTGGCAGACCCTTTATAATGATGCTTTTTAAATTGTTTCTGACATACCCTTACTTTCTCCCTGCAGCACAACCGAGCAGGACTCCTTGCCGGCTGCAGAGAGCTCAGGCCCTGCCTCAGCTCCCACCACAGCTCCCACTGCAGCCCAGCAGCACAGGATACCCATCCATAAGCCCTTTACCCAGTCCCGGTTACCCCCCGACCTCCCCATGCACCCCGCTCCGAGGCACATCTCGGATGAAGAGCTGAGGGTGCTCGAGGGCTGCTTGCACCGTTGGAGGAGTGAAGTGGAGAATGACACTCGTGGTAGGTCCTTCATCATGAATGACCTGTACCTCTGTTAAAGCAGAACGCATCTTACTAAGATATGTTGTGTTATTTTCTTCCTCCCAGATCTGCAGGGCAGCATAAACAGAATCCACAGAACTGTTGAGCTAATGTACTCTGACAAATCAATGATGCAGGTGAGCAGCACTTTTCTATAATCAGCCATATTCGCAATATACAGTATATCCCCATCAACTGCTTGTTATCAGCTTTTTTTTTATGTCCTGTCTCTTGTTCCAGGTTCCATACCGGCTCCATGCAGTGCTTGTCCACGAAGGCCAGGCCAATGCAGGCCATTACTGGGCTTACGTCTACGACCCCAATCAGCGCTGCTGGATGAAGTACAACGACATCTCCGTCACCAAGTCTTCCTGGGAGGAGCTGGTCAGGGACTCGTTTGGAGGCTACCGCAACGCCAGTGCCTACTGTCTGATGTACATCAACGACAAGAAGCCCTTCCTCATAGAAGGTACACAGGGGCCACGCTTTAGCCAGCAGTGGGGATCATTTGGAGGCTATCTTTGTTTGCCTCTGTTCGTAATTCAGATATTATTGTGACATAAACAGATACAGATATTAGCTTTGTATTAGACCCCGGTAATTATACAGCCTTACCCCTGAGCTTTTTGTTCATTTAACACTTATCTAATATATCACTTTAAAAAAAGTTTTGATGCTGAAGCCATATCTCCTCTTGGACAGTTTGTAGTGATTTGGCCACTTAAGACCTGCTGTTGAAGTGGAAATGACAAAATAGAACAAGAACAATTGAGTTATTTTTTTCTATCATTGTCTTTCAACGTTGTAAGACACACAGGAGAAAACAACAAGAAACATACATGTCAACAATGTCAAAAATAATACAATTCAAAAGATATCAACTGACATGTAAGCACTTTGAATAGTTACCTTTGTAACATTATTAACACAAATACAGCAATACATTTAAATATATACAAAAATTATATAATGTATGAATAAATAAAGAGCATAGGTTTGAGTTTTAAGTCGCTCGATAACAAAAGCGCTTTTATTTCTAGTATTCTAAGTGTAGCACTGAAAATAAGTAGCCATTTCTGTTCAAATTATTTCTACAAAGCTCACTTATGGCGCATTTCCACTACACCGCGGTATAAGCGTGCCCGGCCCGTTTTTGGTTGCGTTTCCAATAGGCGTAGTTCCGGCTAGCGGGTACTTTTTCGCAGTTTTCTGGCTCTCCAAAATCGAGGTTCTTTTCGTGCCAAAAAACCGGGCTGAACTAAACTAGTGAGAGAATCGCTGGCAACTACAACAAAATGAACATATTTTACCGCGATTTAATTGTAGTACAAGTTTCAAAATGATGCCGAAGTAACAACGTACTGATACCGGTTAGTAAAAACTATGAATTAATGTTTTGACAAGTCTGCATGCAGACGGCAGGCGAAAAACCTTTTAAAATGCGTGTTTTCTGAATGGAGATCGGCTAAGCTAACGCAGTGTATGCTCCGACCGTCCACACTCACAACAGCGACCTACAGACATAAATAAACCAGCGACTGTATTCGCCATGACACAGACAGTCTGTGGTTTGTACTTGTTTAACTTTTGTCTAGTTTCTGAACAGATATATGAGGAGCTTTGAGCTTGAGTGCTAACAGCTAACAGCTGATGTTGGTTTTGTGGTTCTCATTGAAGATGACGTCACGGCTCCGTCTACACTGCGTTACCATAGATACTAACCCAGTTCCTAAACTGTTATGGAAATGCAGCATAAAGTGAGCCTGGCCTAACAAGGCCCAACGAGGCCTAGCCATACCGTACTAAGTCGAGCGAGGCCCTGCAGTGGAAAAGCGCCATTAGAGTATAAGCCCAGAAGTCATGTTTCTGAGCAGACAGCATTACAACCTTTGTCTCTTTGTGTTGTTTGTGCAGAGGAGTTTGATAAAGAAACGGGACAGATCCTCAGCGGCATGGACAAGCTGCCTCCTGACCTGAAGCAGTATGTGAAGGGGGACAACGAGATGTTTGAGAAGGAGATCCTGGAGTGGGACACCCTGCAGGCCCGCAAGGCCCAGCAGGAGAAGCTGGCCCTGGCCGCAGCCTTAGCAGCAGCAGCAGCAGCAGCAGCAGCTTCCAGCACCTCCTCCCCTCAGCCCATGAGTATTGAGTCCAGCCCTCCAGACAACTCAGGTCAGGGTCATGAGAATCAATACTTAGTAGGAGAATAAACACAGTCAAACGAACGTGTCCCCTGTAGTTATTAAAGGATATGACATCAATCTTACTCCACAGCTCTACAGCTCTTGCTCTTTGCTAGTTTATCAGTTTTTAGGCAATGTGGTGTCATTTTAGCGCTCCCCGTCAGGTATGTCGCCAAGTGGGTTTACATATACAAGGAATCTGCTTTGGTTTAAAGAGGTGCACACATAAACCTAGTAAGAGGAATTGCATTTATTTATTTTTTATCTGAAATATAACTATTAAAAAATTATTACAAAAATAAGAGGAAATGTTTACAACAAATATAATAGAAATACAAAAAAGGTAAGTACAATAAACATTATGACAAATTATGCTGAAAAACTAAATAAAAGATGTACAGGATATCATAATTTGAATGAGTGTGAGAACTGCTTTCAAGAGGTATCATTGTGCCCAAAAAGATACAGAGTAATGGGCAAGGTTAGCAGTATTGTGTATGAGGAGTATATCTGAAAATAGATATTTAGATGTTTGTGGAAAATATTGTTCCATGTCTCATATGAATGCAAATCTGTGTTTGCTCTGTGACTCAGCGAAGTATCAGAGAAAGAGAACATGGGTACTGCAATTTATTAATGTTTAGTGTCGCAAATGAAAAACGAATTGTTGCCTATTGGAGATAACGTACCAGCAATCTTTTAGGATTAGGGTTGGGTATTGTTTGGATTTGAACTATTCCGGTTCTGATCGGTTCTTGATTTCAGTTCTTTGAGAGGGTAAAAATGAGTCCTAGTCCCAATTTCATTTCTGTATTCATGTTTACAAATCACTTCATACAGTTTAATGTGGTTGCTTTTATTGAATACAATTATATAACAATCATCACTACATTGTTTTGTCATGCAATTTGAGAATTTAAAATGTCCCCTGTCTCCTCTGATGTTACTCTGCAACCTGCCTGTGACACAGAGTGCAACCATACACTCTGTGTCCAACACATGTCCTACAATACATCTGCTACTGCTGCCCAGCTGCTTCACTGTTTGTGAAAGGAAATAAATCATCATTTCAGTTTAAAAAGTAACTTCCTATTCCCTGCTTCACAAACAATACCGACATCCCTGTGCTCCTCCGAGTCTGTCTCACAGTCTGGGGATGTGAGGACAGCGAGGACACATACAGGGAGGCTTCATAAAGGAAATGTCGGTCAATATGAACAACATTGGAGCTAAAACGCGTAATGACCTTCATTATGTGTTAGAGAAAGAACATAAGATAGGTTGATACAAAATAAAGCTTTTAAAAGCCACTGTGTGTTGAAAGAGAGAGCAAAGAAACGTTTACAAATAAAACTTTGAAAGCCCCAAGAACCATGCGTTTCTCTTATTGTGTGGTTTTCCTCTATCAGCACCCCAGCAGGACCCAGAGTACATGGAGCAGCCGTCCCCCACCAACGACTCCAAGCAGCTGCAGGAGGACACTGAGAGGGCCATCTCCAGGGCCGCGTCCGAGCAGGAGGCCAGGAGCCCCGAAGCTTTGTTAAACGCTGTATGTAAAACATGTAGTGCAACACTCTCACTCACTCTTTAATGTCACTTTGTTCATTTTGGTTACCAAAACTGCATGGAGTCATCTTTGTTTCTAAGTAGGAGTCATTATTTACCCAGGGTCCTATTTCATTTATCAAATCAAGTGATATTTTTGTCTCCTGGCTGTCATATTCAAGAAAAACAACAGTTGAGAAATTAACTTATTTTGTGTATCCCTAATCACATTGTAACCCCACTAACATTGCCTACTTCTTTATTTGCATTTGAGCTTATAGTTTAGGTGTTCTGACCTCACTGTTTTTGGTTCGGCCTCGCAGCTCTCATAATGACGAAGAGGGTTCAGCCTCACAGCTCTCATAATGACGAAGAGGGTTCAGCCTCACAGCTCTCATAATGACGAAGAGGGTTCAGCCTCACAGCTCTCATAATGATGAAGAGGGTTCAGCCTCACAGCTCTCATGAAGAGGGCAGCTGTTTTTCCAGAAAAGAAACTCGACAACAGCCAAAAAACCACACCAAACCAAAGCTTAAAAGTAATGAGTACTGTGCATAGACTCACAGGTTGATCAGAACAAGACATCGGTCCTCACTGGCCAACGAATAATAGGTTCCAAATCTTTCACTCTCTGCTGAGCTGCTGTGAGAGATAGTATCACAAAGAGGACATTTCTTATTATACTATAAGAATTGTAATGCATTTTAGAACAGAATGACAACTAAGGAGTTTTCCACTATTGCTGTCCACTGTTGTGCCCATTGAGTCTGAGTATTGAAAGTGATTTCATCTATCAGGCAGTATGCTCGATGGGTACTGCTCTTCCTACATTCCACTGTGGTTTCTCCTCTAATCTTATCAAGCTAAAATTAGAATAAAGACACACGTGAGAGCTTTATATGCCAATTCTTAAAAGGGACATTTGTATGGTTAAGCTAAAGTTACTTTGTAGTTATTTTTGGTTCTTTTGGTGAAAGTAATAATACAATACCAAAAAATGTAAAGTAAAAGAAAAGAAATGTCTTATAAATACAGATGAACATTACAATTGACTAAACCATATATTTGTAATGTTAACCAAAAACTATGAACGTCTGTTTTTTTATTTTAGAAATAAATATTATTGGTAAACTGAACTAATGAAAGTCAATATTATAATTGGTGAGTACATACATTTGTGTAATCTGCTATCAAAATAGGACATTTTTTTATTTTTTTTAAATGTTCATCTCCTTTCCATCAGTCTTCTGTTTCATGTGTCCCATTCTCTCTACAGTCTTCCCCCCCTCCCTCCTCTCCTCAGCTGGATGTCCATATGAGCCTCCCCTCCTCCCCCCCTTCTGACCTGGTCACGGAGGAGGAATCCCCCTGCCAGCGCACGGTAGAGGTGGCCATTCCTAATGTGGGGACCTTTGTCATTGAGACAGAGGAGGGGGGGTACGATGACGAGGTAGCGCTCGCCCAGACAAACCTTGTCTCCCTTATTGTGCTGGGGTTTCTGTGCCTGTTTGATATGTGGAGTGAGAGCGGCTGAAAGGGTTTGCACTCCTGCTTCTGAAACCAGGTCGGGCTTAAGGCTGGGAAATGCTACGCACTAAGACTGACTTCTTTTACCCCTTTTCCACACAGCCCCAACATTGGTTCAACTGTGGCAACAACAATCTGCTCAGCCGACACTGCATCATCGGATGCTGGGGGGGGCATCTACAGTTCATGGCGAGAGTAGAACGTTGTTGCAGTAGCACAGACATTGAGTGGCTAGAACGCAACCACACATTATTTATAGAAACGTCCAGAACATTAACCAGGCATATGTGTGAGATATACATTTTTGACCATAATTTAAACAACTAACTGTTTGTGATCATTGTCGTAGCTACAAGTACCTACTCATTCAAAGCATTTATGGTGAATAATGAATATGTCATACATCTGATTGGTTAATGTTCCGTGACTTGGGAGTTTTATCTATCTTATCTCGCATTACTCCAGAACACCCCAAAAATAATACAAGTACTAATTAGTTTGTTGGCTCTAAATTCATTCATTCAGTCATTGATTAGTCAGACTGGCTTTTGTGGCTAGGCCAACGCCACCCATGTAATATGAGAGAAATGTATACAATCCTTTATTGTATGTTTTTTCACATGATGGAGCAATGTTGCCAAACATTGTCAATTAAGACTGAAAAAAATATACATTTACGGGGAAATATGCATCTACTACTACCACACATTGGGACACAATAGGCTGCTGAAACACGCTGGAAACAATCTATCGCTCCAGTAGTTGGATAATGCTGCTAAATCATAGTGGAGTAGCATTAGCTACATCACTCAGAAGAATAGAATACACTTGGAGGAGTCATGCTTGTAATGCAATCTAGCTCTGCAAGTTTAATAATAACATGAGCGTAGTCCGCTGTTGTTGTTATTTTGAGAGATATTTACCCTGGCGTCATCGTGAGGTAAACAGTGACGCCAGGTGTGACGTGGCTCTAACAGGGCTCTGGTGGGACGAAAAGCAAACTGGTTCTTAAGTGAATTGCAAGTTGGACCAACCACAAACCAAACGAGCCCTCGCAAGGAACTAGAATATCATTAATTTCAGTGGAAGAAGGGTATTTGTTGGCCTTCCTGCTTTTTCTGTAGTTTGAAAAAATTATCTTCTTGAGCTAGTCTGCATCTTGGCACAAAGGCAGTTTGACCTTTAGCAGAAGGCTTCGCTCTCCTTCTTCACACAATTCCCTCTGAAAAAATAAGAGAGCATAGCCTGGTGTTTTGATCTGAACATGCTGTTATAGGTTACCTACCTTTCACCTGCAGGTAAAGTGGAATGCCCCCACAGAAGATGTTTTATAGTTTGCAAAGCTTCCTTCAGGGGTGGATGGTGGTGGGTCAGCTGCTGCTCAGTATTCCTGCACTGTTCCCTCTCTGTCACACACAGCTGCCTTATGGCTGCCTTGGTTTCCACACATTATCCTCGTGAGGATTGCGCATCGTGCCATTGAACTGTCTGGCTCAGTCCCTCACAGATGTGTCACTCTAACCAATGCATGGTCTGCTGACTGATGCCTGGCATGCACTCACTCTGGTGTGCTTCATGGTGGTTGATTTTAATCCGTGCGTCACAAGGACTCATTGTGTTGTTTGACATGCTTCCTGCTTCTCGGGTAGGCGATGATGACCCCCAAGATGCAGGGTATCATTATGGCCATTGGCAAATCCAGCAGCGTGTTTGACGAGAGTGGCCCTGAGGCGGCCTTTTTTAAGGTACACACCATCTTTCCTTCACTAAATCACTCCATCTACATCCTTTTTATGTGTCTCTTTTTCTTGGTCTTACCCTTGGTACGTTCTTCTGGTCGATAAAAAGTGGGAGTTAAAATTGCAAATACAGTATTTACCAGTGAAATAGTTATTTCAAATCACATGAGGCTGTCGTTTTAGGGTTAAGCTGCACAAACTCTCTTTGCAGCACATAACATTATTAAAATCAGACACATCCAAAACTTCTTATTTTTCCAAAATCGTTTTAACTTTCTGATCATTAAGACCCCATTTACACGCATACGAAACGCAAACGAACCGAACAGGATATCAAAAAAGTCTTCCGTTCACGCGAGACCGCTGGAGACGCTGTAGTACATATGCCGGGCCTGTAAGTGGCGCCACAAAATGCACCAAAAGCAGCGAAGAAGAACCCCGAGCATGGTTGCCATGGTTGCCTGGTTGCCCTTCTGTTTATTCTCCGCGGTGGATTTAGCAACATGTAGTTCATGTCGTTCTCCATGTCCACTTGTTGCTGTTGGTTGTGGTAGAGGAGCTGTAGATTTCGGGAAAAGAGATACATCTCTAGGGGCGAAACAAGTCAATATGCAAAAATATGCTTCTGATAATGATTCTTTAACACAATTACTCATTAACTTTAGAAACATCATGCATAAGGTTAGGGTTTTGTACCTTTTTGAAGTAAAATTCATCAACCTTGTGCATTTTTATAGCAAAACTAAGATCAATAAAGAACTCCATGCTCTAGGAAACATTTGAATCATGAATGCATTGTCTGTTTAAATGAATGATGGTTAAGTAGAAATACCCAGGGAACCTATCACTTTTCCACAGAGGGAATAATGCCATTAATGATTGCACATGGTGTTGACAATGACTTGGTTGTACATTTTATAGAATCTATTTGATTGCAATCTCTGAAAATACTAATGTTTTGCTGAGAAATTAGCCGGAAAGCTGTGTTTTAACTTCAAAAAATGTTATTTGTCCGACAGTTTTATAATCTGGCATAAACAATACATTTCAAATTCAACGAAAAACTCTTTGCAAGTTACTTCTAAGTACCCGACTCAAGAGGACCTGAGTAAGTAGATGTCCTTAAGTCCGTACTGCTTTTACCTTAGTCTTAGTTTTGAACTGTGACTCGTCCCCTCTTGTTTCCGGGCAGGCCATAAAGCTGGAGTATGCTCGTCTCCTGAGATTCGCCCAGGAGGACACCCCCCGTGAGAATGACTACCGCATACAGCACATCATCGTCTACTTCATCCAGAACCAGGCGCCAAAGAAGATTCTGGAGAGGACTCTGCTCACACAGTTTGCTGACAGGAACCTGGCCTTCGATGAGAGGTACACTACACTTTGCAGCTCAGCATTCACATGTTAATAACACTCCACATGATATATTCTAATAAACATGTGTTACATAATGCAGCAAAATGTGAACGTTTTGCTTTAACATCTTGTGTTTTATATGAATATTTTGTATTCTTTTTTATATTCTTTTTTTACTGCACACTATTACTTTAAATGCCTATGTAAAAATACAAGTCATTTGTATTTAACTACTCGATATTAAAGGTGGAACGTCACCTCTCTGGGGGAGAAGGAGTCGGAGCTTGTGCGGGAGGTGGAGCGTTACCAGTTGGATCTGGTTGGGCTCACCTCTACGCACAGCGTCGGCTCTGGAACCTTACTTCTGGATAGGGGTTGGACTCTATTCTTCTCCGGAGTTGCTCAAGGTGTGAGGAGCCGGGCGGGTGTGGGGATACTCACAAGTCCCCGGTTGGGTGCTTCGTTGTTGGAGTTTACCCCAGTGGACGAGAGGGTCGCCTCCCTACGCCTGCGGGTTATGGGGGGTGAAAACTCTGACTGTTGTGTGTGCTTATGCACCCAACAGCAGTTCAGAGTATACGGCCTTCTTGGAGACCCTGGAAAGAGTCCTGTATGGGGCTCCTGAAGCGGACTCTTTAATCTTGCTGGGAGACTTCAACGCACATGTGGGCAATGATGGAGACACTTGGAGGGGAGTGATTGGGAGGAACGGCCCCCCTGATCTGAACCGGATAGGTGGTTTGTTACTGGACTTCTGTGCTAGTCATGGATTGGCCATAACAAACACCATGTTCGAACATAAGGATGCTCATAAGTGTATGTGGTACCAGAGCACCCTAGGCAGAAGGTCCATGATCGATTTCGTTATCGTATCATCGGACCTGAGGCCGTATGTTTTGGACACTCGGGTAAAGAGAGGGGCGGAGTTGTCAACTGATCACCATCTGGTGGTGAGTTGGGTCGAGTGGCGGGGGAAGCCTCTGGATAGACCTGGTAAGCCCAAACGTGTAGTTCGGGTGAACTGGGAACGTCTGGAGGAGGCCCAAGTTCAGGAGGCCTTCAACTCACACCTCCGGCGGAGCTTTTCGGGCATTCCTGTGGAGGTTGGGGACATTGAACCAGAGTGGTCGGTGTTCAAAGCCTCTATTGCCGAAGCCGCGGCGGGGAGCTGTTGTCTCAAGGTCCTAGGTGCCTCAAGGGGCGGTAACCCTCAAACCTCCTGGTGGACACCGGTGGTCAGGGAAGCCGTCCGACTGAAGAAGGAGGCCTTCAGGGATTTGTTATCCCGGGGGACTCCCGAGGCAGTTGCAAGGTACCGACAGGCCCGAAGGGCAGCAGCCTCAGCCGTGGCCGAGGCAAAGCAGCGGGTATGGGAGAAGTTCGGAGAAGACATGGAAAACTTTCGGGTGGCACCAAAGTTGTTCTGGAAAACTGTCCGACACCTCAGGAGGGGGAAGCAGGGAACCTTCCAAGCTGTGTACAGTAAGGATGGGACGTTGCTTTTGCAGGATTGATGTGGTTCTAAATGGCGTTCATCAGGTCTGCGCCTTCAGCCACTCACTGGAATCGGTGGGGGCTGGGATGAGGATCAGCACCTCCAAATCTGAGGCCAGGTTCTCAGCAGGAAACCGATGGACTGTCCACTCCAAGTAGGGAATGAGTCCTACCCAAGTGAAGGTTCAAGTATCTCGGGGTCTTGTTCTCGAGTGGAGGAAACAAGGAGCGTTGAGATGGGCCGGGAATCGGGCAGCGGGAGCGGTACTGCAGTCGCTTTACCGCACCGTTTGTGACGAAAAGAGAGCTTGAGCAGAAGGGCAAGCTCTTCGTCTACCGGGCCTTTTCGTTCCTACCCTCACCTATGTCATGAAGGATGAGTCTAGACCGAGAAGAACGATGATCGGGATACAAGCGGCCGAGACGAGATGGGTTTTCTCCGAGGGGTGGCTGGTGTCTCCCTTAGGGATAAGGTGGAAAGTTCTCGTCATCCGGGAGGGACTCGGAGTTGAAATCCGGGCTCCTCCTTCGCATCGAAAGGAGCCAGTGGACGGGTGGTTCGGGCACTAGTTAGGATGCACGGATGGCGGCCCCCTAGGGAGGTGTTCCAGGCCACGTCCAGCTTGGAAGAGACCAAGAGGTAGACCTAGGACAGATGGGAGGGATTATATCTCTTCGCTGGCCTGGGAGGCCGCCTTGGGATTCCCCCAGTCAGAGCTGGTTGATGTGGGCAGGTGAAAAATAAAGTTTGGGCTCTCTGCTGGAACTGCTACCCCCACCCGGACAGCGACAGCGGGAGAAGGATGGTAGGATGGATATATTAGATATATATATATATATAATATTGTGTTAATGGTCTGGGGATAAAGGTATGTTATATTTGGATGTTCATTTTTGTGTGCATTCTTATCAATTTGATGATTT
>NW_011356212.1:0-1835 GCF_000735185.1 Notothenia coriiceps
CTCTTCCAGCTCAGCTTCAAAAGTTGAACATTGCTCAACTTTTGAATCCTGAAAATCCTGGAAATCTTCGCTTCGCTTCCCCACAATGCAGTTCGGCGAAAAGCGAGGCAAAGTGACGTCACCCCCATTCAAATTCAATGGGTAGAGAAGCGTTGGAAGATTTGTTTAAAGCTGCTGTGTGGATGTACCGTAACCCTTACCCTAACCCTAATCCTAACTAAGTCTTCACCCTAAAATTAATGATTCCCCTCATGGGGACCTCCATGTTGTCCCCATAAGGGAAGCGAGTCCCCACACGTGACTGTGCAAACAGATTTAGGTCCCCACAAGTATAGTAATGCTAGGCCACGCACGCGCACGCACGCACACACACACACACACACACACACACACACAGCCCTGGCGACCGGACATGTTCTTCATAAAACTAACCACGCTTTATTAACTTGTGCGCAGGAGTTAATAAAGCGTTCGCACAAGAAGGTATCTCGTGCGAACAAGAAAGTAAAACATGGTCACGTTTTATTTATCTTTCTCTCTGTGAACCCTCCAGGGCTCCGTAGAATTTTGAGTATGCAATAAAAAATGTAATTAAATTTAGGAAAAAAAATAAAATTAGTGTAATGTACAATGCAGTATAATTCAACATAGTCAACATATCTAAATATATCTATACAGAAAAAGAAGGTAAAGTAAAATGTCCAATAAAAGATAACATATTTAAATTGCACATTGTACTAAAATATATAACATTATTGCAATATATACTGTAATGTGTAGACTAATGTTAATAAGATATTAATGCTGGATTACTGAGTTGAAAAGGGTTTGGAAGTGATATCTTTCTTTTACGGTCATTAAATGTGCATTTTAGATATAGCTAAAGGCTCTTATTTTAGAAACCAGTGATACAATAATAGTTTCTGATTGAGACATGAAAGAAAATAGGGACTTTCCGTCTATATTCAAGACAGATAAAAACAAACACTGACTTTGCTTCTTAAACACGGAGTTGGAGGTTTTCTCTCTGAATCCTCTCGGATTCCCACAGAAGCTCAGAAACACGACCCTATTTTAAATTGCATGCATTGAGACACGTCTGCTGCCTTGCTGTCGACGGTATAATTCAACCTCAGGCAGACGGAGGGATTCAGCGCTGTGAAAATAAGGCGATAAAACTCGTTCGACATTCACTTTACAACTCCAATCTCTGAGCCTGCTGCGGCCCTCTCTCTTCAATCTGATTCTCTCCTCCCTTATTCCAGGAGCAGCCTGAATAACCAGGAGAATATGTAACCTGCTTCATCTAAAACACTTTTCACTGTTTTATTTTGTCCGTCCAACAATAAAGACAGGGTTGTAGTCGAATTGTCAATTTTTCGTGACTGAGGGAAATGACCAAGAAGTGTCAACCATGATAAGACCAATCAGAGCAGACTGGGCTCTGGTTTCAGACAGAGGGTGAAAAGGGGTGCTGCAGCACAGACAGTATGAGAAAAATAAAGAGCCTTTTGAACATTAAGGTGGGGTAGGTAATTTTGGAGAAACCAGCTCGAGTGCGCTAGATTTTGAAAATACACAGCCGGAACAAATCTGTCACTTCCTTCCAGAGCCCCTCCTCCAACACACACGAACGCGCACATGACCAATGAGGGCACGAGATAAGTTTGTGAACAGATGGAAGGCTGACAGGCAGGTAGGCCATCCAGTTACTTTAGCCGGGCCGGCTCAAATGATTGGTCGTGCTTTTTACAGCGCCACGGCTTCCACAGATGATATTTTGTTATGGATTTTTTGTCAAAGCACTTCAAATATTCATTGCTATCGGGATGTTA
>NW_011356213.1:0-19435 GCF_000735185.1 Notothenia coriiceps
CCGGTCGTTTTAAAAATCTGTCCATCTTCGTAGTATGCTAGCAGTGGCGCTCTCTGACTGACGTACCAGTTATTGTTGTTTCCATGGTAACGGGTGACACGCTTGATTTTTAAATGTATAGATTTGTTAGATTAGAACGTAATCTATGAACTATTTTAGATTAAAAAAAAATAATATTTGTTGAACTATGAAGCTTTTTGTAAAAAAAAAAAAAAAATGATATCATGATTTTTTAGATTAATGAATCTGAAAACTTTTCACGGACCCCCTGGCAGAGTGCCACGGACCCCCGGGGGGTCGCGGACCCCACTTTGAGAACCACTGCCCTAGAGGATGTGAAGTCCACCCCCCAATTAAAACATGTTATAATACTAAATACACTTGAAGCCTTTTTATATAAGCTGTCCACCATGTCAATATGTTTATCTTTTTGTAGTGTATTGGTCTTTTGTAAAGGTTTTTCATTGCCAGCTAAAATCTTGCCTATAGGGCAGCACATTGGTCAGAACCAGCCCTGGTGTCATCCCCACAGCACCCCCCATTTGAAACATGTTCCCACGGCTATGTACAGTGAACATTCCGAGCAGCTAGAATCAAACATTATACAACTCTCACCACAAAGCTACAATTTTACACTACAAACTGATTTTGTTTAAAACTTTTTGAACAGTTGTCGATACAACTAATAATACAATCATACTATATCTACCAGCCAAAATATATAACCTGCCTGATTTCAGCTTTAAGGTTTGCCGATCTGAAGCATATCAGTTATGCTTTATGGAAAGTGAATTTACTGTTGTCTGACAGCATGGCTTAGCTCACTGACACTGTCTTTAGTGTCACAGTTCTTCAGTGTGGCTGCTGTTTAGGAAGTGTTTGACATTAAGTGGATTAGTTGACTTTTGAAGCAAAGACCACCCACAGCTTTAGTGATACATGACAGTCAGTCAAACATTTATTTTCAAAATCAATTCAGTCAAACACCAAATAAAGACTCAATTTAACCTGTCACTGTTCTCAATGTGAATGCTAGTGTAAAGGTTGATACAATTGTCCATCTATGGCCTGCTATATGCTTGGAGTATGGCTTTCTAAAAAAATGAAAGCTCATTAACGCTGACTGTACCATTCCAAAGTGCCAACTAGCAACAATTCAAAATAGATATTATCAAATTATTCAAAAATTAGTGTACATGGACACATATTTTATTGTTAAACTCAACATTCGAAAGATAAGATTTATAATGAATCCAATTTGAAAAGGTTTGAGCAGGCTTATTTCAATAAACCTTTTAAAAATTAAACTGCAATCTGCTAACAGCAAATACATGCAATAATAACAATCAACAAGATCATAATAAATCATTTTGGTTTTTGAAAATCAATTTAAAAAATCTGACCTGTTGATGTTGACTATGGTAATAAAAAGTTTTGCTATGCATCATAAAACGTTATAAAGATAACATATGGGAAATGGTTATGCTCTTATTTGAATGCCTGATGTCCCTTGTGGCCAAATCTTATAGCTCATTCAAATGAACCAATTGATGTACACATCTGAACACATCTATGTTTTTGGAGCGAAGTATGCCAGGCAAATCTCATCAAAGCTCAAAATGTGAGCAGCTGAATGGTTTCTTTCCAGTGTGGACTCTTATGTGAGTCTCTAAATTAATATTTAGTGCAAAAGATTGCGTACAAAAGGTTTCTTTCCAGTGTGGACTCTCGCGTGTTTCTGTAAATTACTGTTTTGTGCACAAATATTTTGTACAAACTTAGCAGCTGAAAAATTCCTATACTTGTCTTAATGCAAAGTCTTTTTTGAGAGTTTAAACCTGAATGGGATTCTCTCGCCTCCTTCCACTCAGCACTGTCATCTGTCTCAGATTCAGAAGAGCTCACTGTTGCCCTCAGTATCTGGCTGTAGACGTCTATCTGGATCTGAGCTCCTGGCTGGTTCTGATCCTCCACAGGCCTCTCCATCAGATTCTGTCTCCATGTGTTCAGTTTGTCTGTGAGGACACTGTGAGGATTCTCTTCGTCATCTTCACACTTCACAGAGACATGCATGAATGTGAAATTGGTGATATCAGCCTCCCCAGCCCTTGAAGTTGCTCTCCGTCCTGACTGCTCCAGGGTACCTCCTCTTTCTTAATGGGTGGGGGGTCTCTGAGTCCTTCTGTTCCAAACTAGAGCTCGACTCCTGCTGCTCAGGGGGAACCACTGCAGGAAACAGGAAATACAAACAGAAATCTGAATCTGACAAGCAAAATACCGTCCTTATAAACGCTGCATAACTACACGTTCTGACTCCTCTTCACCCCCATCCCTCTGTTTAGAGGCAGGACACTGGTATTTGTTGCCCCTCTACACCCTTTATGTATCTGTTTGTATATGTGCATGCCTTTCTTTCTCATTTGTTTTTCACCTTATGTCTTTGTCATATCTTATCCCATTTATGGCCTGTACCTTGTCGTGGTAAGTGGGCTTTTTACTAAATCAGGCCTCAAGGTGTATCTCAAATGCTGAAATATAACCTCCCTGTTAATACAAATCCATTACCCTACATCACAGTATTAAATGACTAAAGGTCCACTGCCCTCTGCACCTAAAGGACATCGGATGACCCCTGCTTGACCTCCTGCAGTTGATGCAAACAGATAAGTGGATCATGCAGTCAACTTGGGATTGTATCCTGGGACTTCAGCATCCAGCAGTCCCCTGTTCCTACCTCACCCCTCCTACTGTCCCAGCCTTCACCTGGTGAGACATATACACCAATTAAAAGGCATGATTATTACACAGTCAACCCTTATTCAGAGTGCCTAATAAATGTATATATTTTTTTACAGTGCAGATTTTGGCGTTTTGGAAGCAACTTCCGCCCTAATAGAATATACCAAATANAGTCAACCCTTATTCAGAGTGCCTAATAAATGTATATATATTTTTTACAGTGCAGATTTTGGCTTTTTTGGGACCATCGCACATGTGTGTAAGTAACAAGTATGCTGTATAATCTGCAACAACTGTCTGGCGGTGTTATTGATTATCTTTTCAAAAGAGCCACCACCGATATTGATTTTGAAAAATATCTTTTAATTGAAATATGGGAGCAAAAACAAAAGGGTAGAATTGATCATACCATATTATGTTATTATTGCAACTGTTTTTATTATATTGTGTTGTTTTGTTTATATATATATATATATATATATATGCATGTGTGTGTGTACAAATGAATTAATATAAAGTGTATATATGTGAGTGTGTGTGTATAAATGAATGAATACATCTGTGTGTATACATTAATAAATACATGTGTGAGTACATATAAGTGTGTGTTTATATATATATGTTTATAAATGAATAAATGTGTGTATATATATATAAAATAGTATCATTAAATAATGCTGTGTGTGTATAAATGAATGAATACATCTGTGTGTATAAATGAATAAATACATTGTGTGTAGTACATATAAGTGTCTGTGTTTATATATATATGTTTATAAATGAATACATGTGTGTGTATATATATATATATAGCAGCATTATTTAATGATACTGTTTTATATAAAACAGTATCATTAAATAATGCTGTGTGTATATAAATGAATGAATACATCTGTGTGTATAAATAAATAAATACATGAGTGAGTACATGTAAATGTGGAAGTGGGCGTGGTTAAATCTAAACTGGGTTGGAATAACGATAGACGCGCCCCGGACACACAAGCACGCGGTTTGATTGGCTAGCGCTTGTACTGGCATATGATTCAATTGGCTGACGCCTCCGTCGAGGCGTCAAAAGTAGAACATTGCTCTACTTTTGCAGCAAGCACGCGAGAGAAGCTACGCTTTGCTCCCACAATGCAGTTCGGCGAATCGTGACGTCACCCCATTCAAAGTTTAATGGGCAGATTAAGAAATGTTGAAGCGGCAACGCACCCCGCCGTGTGTAGGGGCCGTTTAAATCTGTCAGTATGAGTAATTATGATAATATATATTATATAATATATATATATATTATATAATATTATAGTAAGTATGATAGCCTCTGTTCGAGTACACGGGCTAAGCAACAAACTCTTGAGGTACAAACTGTAACTTAACGTTGTTTACTACCTCACTTTCTAATGCTGCACTAGAGCTCCATTTGGTGTGCAGTTTCCAAGAGTATTGTGTTCAAGAGTCCTAAACAGGACATATTCTGTTCATTTTCAGGTTCTTATTAGTATATTGTGCCTCCACTGTGACATGTTTACATATTGTGACATGTGGACATGTTCTGACATGTTTACATGCTTAAATGCTAATATTTTAGCTAAACAACAGTGTTTGTGAGTGTATTGGTGGCACAACAGGTTATGAATTTCCTTTAAATATATCGGAAATGCGACATTCACAAAGCAAATCAAACATTTACAAGTGGACATGATATGTGAATTTCAGGTTCATATTTGTATTTTGTGCCTCTGCTGTGACATGTTTCTTCAAATGTCTTTATGTTTCTCCTACAGCCTCTTTTTACTTCTTACATTGCAGATTCAAATTAATATACACAATATTATCGACAAATAAATGATGATATTATATTGTAGATTAAGATGAAACTTTGTTATTTTAAAATTTATATTTTTCTGTTTGAGAGAGTATTTGACAATTGATAAAACAGCAAACCAACTTCAAAGCATTAAGGAACATGCACAGACTTTAAAAGAGCCCTATATGAAACACAATCTATCCTCTTGGTCATCATCTTTGTTTAAAACCTTTAATTTACTGCCCTCTAGTGGTGAAATACATCAAAATCATGTTTATGTCAAAGGCACAATTTCAGTACTGAATTTAAATACTGGAGTTTGGAAATATATAATAAATATATAATAAGTACTTCAAAGCAGTGCAATGGCGAAATAAAAACAAGAAAAATACCCTTTCAGAAATCTCTTTAAACTTGTTTTCCCCATATTTTTATAAATGAAGAGTGAAGAGGTTTCACAATTTTTGTTCAATGTTGTTAGAATTGTCATGCTTTACATTGCCCATTTAACACCTCAACAGTTCTTCAGCAAGTTTTATTTTACCACTGTTTAAAAACGTTTTTATGAGGCTGTTCTGATCATTGAAAACTGCTCCCGTCTGCCACACAGTGGGCAAAATAGATATTGCTATTCTGGGCATATAGTGTGCAACTGGGGTTAGAGGTGACATGCTTTCATTCATTTTTCATCAATGTTTTATTACTACATGTATGTAACCCATGAAACGTATATCATTCTATAGAAAGCCATAGTTATATCGAAAATATTTAATTTAAATATGATTGTTTAAGGAGGATACATTTCACCCTGTTCTCACATTTAAAACAAACCCACATGGAAAAATAACAAAACAATATATATCAAAACAAACCTTTGTTGTGAAATAATGTGAAGATAGACGGGTGCAAAAAATTTGAAAAGTCTGGATGTGTTTTAACTACATGTATCAGAGAAAAGCACCCAAGTGAAAATCTGAGGTAATTGAACTTTACCCTCGTATTTTGGTTTAATGTCACTTAATACTTCTACTCCACTAAAGCTAAATATTGTACTTTTATTTCCACTAAAATTATTTAACAGCTTAAGGTTGACATGTTTTGCATCTAATAAAAAGGATTTTAAAGTACAATGTTGCATATAAACAACTGCTGTACATAACAAGCCTATAAACAAGAACAGCTCAAAAATATGTGTTAATTAATTGATTGACAGAATGGCAAATGGCAACTATCTTGATAATTGCCTTTTTTATTTGCCAACAGTGCACTTTCAGATTCACCAATGTGAGGAATTGCTGCTCCTTCCTGTAACTATTAAAACGTGTTTAATGTTTTCATTAATTCAAACAAGTTTAAGGCCAATATATTTTGCTTACATAGCAGTTCTCATCAGTCTCATATCTGTTTAAAACCAAACAATCAATCAATATTGGAGAAAACAAGCATTTCTTTGATACAAAATGGTTTAAACTCAGCTCCACCTCAATCAACTATACAGCAAAATCCTGTTTTTACATGAATGCATGAGTAATTATAATCCAATTTCATACTCCAAAGTTTCCTTTGATGGATGGACTGTTTGGACCGAAAAGGATTGCAGTGAGAACATGTCTTCACAATGGGCCTGGGTCTTCAGAGGGTCCCTGTGCTGTGGAGGACGTCCCTGCCTCGTTCCTGTGCCTGAGACCCTGTGTTCCTAAAGGACTTTAATTACACATTTTACTATAACTTGGGGGCGGCAGTAGCTCAGTCTGTACCCACTTGGCTTGGAAACCGAAGGGTCGTCGGTTCAAGTCCCAATCGGAGCCTTGTCCTTGAGCAAGGCACCAAACGTACTACTACTACTACAGTAACTACTGCTCCCCGGCGCCAGAACACGTCCAGCCTTTACATGTTCTAGTTTGTACATACATATTTGTGTATACAGTGCAGGACTTTGACTTGCTACAGAGTATTTTCACAGTGTGATATTAGTTAATCCTCTTCCACTGCTGTCCACAGCTGAGGGACAGGTCCCCCTGTTTGTTGCACATTACCCAGGAGAGGTCGAGGTGTCAGACAGAGACAAATGTGGTCCCGCCTGGTTTTGTATTCAGCAGCATGTGTTGTCGGTTCTTCAGAGGCTAATTAACATAACAGGATCCCCAGTGATCCCACTCTGCTCTTCTGTCTATACACAGCTCCTGTTTCGCTTTACGACCTGCACAGTGGGGCGCTTCCAACAAGATGCTGTTGTTTCACTCAACCCCAAAAGTAAACTGGACAGCGTGTGAGAAAGTGTCATTACGAGTGTGTGTCTTTCTCCAGGTCGAAACCATTAAAAAGGTCATTTAACGCATGTGTACTGAGTAATGTCCGGAGACCATACCCAAAATAAACGTTAAGATATCTACATCTTAGGATAGATATGCCATTGTTCTAGAAATACAAAGGCCTACTGAACAAACAACTCAAAGTTCATTTAAAGTATCATAACAAGAAAATTATAGTGGCTAATATGGTGGATATAAAAAAAAAAAAAAATCACTAGATATTCTTGAAATGTTAAAACTTTTATTGAATGATTCAAACAAGCAGATTTGAGATGGTGTTTCCAAAGGTCCGCACTGCAAAGGTCTGGAGGCCCTTGAAGGATCCCCGGAGAATAACCCCGGACACTTGTGTAAACAACAACAACCTGACATTTCTTCTGTAGTAGTTGGAATCCTTGAAAAGTATTCAAGGATTAATAAAACACTTCCATGATTCCCAAACCTATACTGGAAGTTCCCTTAGACTCTTTGGTTGAAACCTGGAAGCCCTTAAAGATTCCCTGCAACTCCTCAAGGATCCCCGGAGAGCATCAAAGACCCCTGGAACTCTTTAAAAATGTCTGGAATCCCTTTAAGGATCCACAGACTTTCCAAGCGAACTGGAAGTCCCTCACAGACAACAGAAACCTTCTCAACAATACTTAAGCCCCCAGGATCCCATAAGGTCTCAGTGTTGAAACAGGATGAGGTGGAGCTTGTTTAAAATTATTTTGTACATCAATACAAGTAATGATCAATTTTTCCTTTTGGATAAATATGATTATTCATTATTCCTGCATAATAATAATAATAATAATAATAATAATAATAATAATAATACATTTGATTTCAAAGCAATAATTAAGCATATTTCATTAATTCCCTAATCCAATTATTTATTTTTATTTCAAAGCAATAATTAAGCATATTTCCTTAATTCCCTAATCCAATTATTTATTGGCCTGTAAAAAATGTCCTGTGAAGAAATGTCCAGGCCACCTGCAAACACCGTTACTATTGACAGAATCCTTTCCAGGAGGATCATCATGGGTCCTGTCAGAGACTCCTGAAATGTCCTCAATATTTCATGAATGTCAATAATGCATAATCCATTCAAGGATCCATGGAAATCATTGAGGGCCCAACAGAGAACCCTGACACAGTAAGGCCTGGAACCCCTTTAGGGACCTCAGAACTCCTTAGAAGATCCATGCCTCTCCTTCAGGGACCCTGCACAAATCCAAAAGATCTAAAACACCTGCTATGAAAAAGTAATTATAATGCCTGTAACCCTTGAAGGATAACTTGACGTTTCTCAACGACTGACAGACCTTTTAACAGACACTTTGTTCCAAAAAACACACTGAAACTAGTGAATTCTCAGGGATTTCCAGGATGCAGAGGTATCTTTTGCTTCCAATGTCCAAGGTTCCTGGCTTTATTGCACCATGTTCAGGCCTTTCCAGGGGTATGGGGATCTCTCAGGAGTTTGAAGGCATCCTTGAATACATTCCAATATGTTTTTGAAGGGGAGCTTCTTAAAGGATTCCAGGATATAATGAATACATATGAACCACCTTAAATATTCATAACCACCTTAACATCCCCTTGGGCCTCTTCTAAAATTCCCCAATACACTCTGACATGCCCCCCTGGGAAACCTTCAAGGGACAATAGAAGATCCAAAACGGTTCCTGGAAACCCAATCAAGGGCCCCTGGCCCCACACGGCCATAATGATCCAGCGGACACAGACAACACATTTCGGCTGGAGGTTCCTGCAGCTCCGTGGATCCTCCTGTCCCAGAGTCAGCCGGCTCTCAGCATCAAAGCATTCCTGATGTGGAAGCTGCTGCCCGGGGTGGCCGCTCGTAACCTCCACAATAAATTAAGACGAAGTGGCAAATAAAGCTGCACCTGCAGGCCTGACGTCTTCACCCCCAACACATGGAGGAACCATCAAGAGGCACTGTCCTCATCTGGACAAAGATGTGATAAAAACTAAGACAAAAGCACTATGTTTCCTAGTGTATTAGTCCAAAATTACGTTTTTCCTAAGACTGTAACATTCTTATTTTAATTACTGTATATTAACTATGTCAAGTTTTCTTTGTATGACATTTACAACACATGCAAATCCTTGGGTAACTAAAACGTATAGTCTTAGAATTATTTATAAAGTCAATATAGAGATAGGCCATCAAATAACAAAAAAGCAACACAAGATTAAAGTAAAAAAATGTTTTTACAATTTATCACGTGTCTTTAATAATGTTCGAACGAATTTCGTTTTTTTGCGATAAAAATCTATATTCAACAAATTGTAAGATATAAATGATTCATCCATAAATAAAACTAACAATTATGATTCATTTATCTTTTTACTAAAATTTATTTTGTGCCAAGTTAGTACTATTCAAACAGGACCAAATGGAGAACTACTCTTTTAAACTCTATTTTCCTTTAAGGCTCGCTTTGTTCGTTAGTTTCACAAGTGGCTGAACAAAAGGTCAACATTAGGTCCCACGCTACAGTAGCTGGATGTATTGTTCTGTTGTCAGAGTCAGTTGGTACTGAGTAAATGCTGCGATGTCTCTTTTTTGTTTTTGAGTCAGGCTTTCAGTCAGCAAACTGCAAACAAAAAGGCAAACATAAGTTGTTCACATTCCTCTTTCAGATTTAGGAGTCACACCCAGACACGCAAAAAAGAGGCAAGCTACAATAACCTGAATACGACAAAAAAATAACACAATGTCAAATTTTATTTTAACCTTTAAAAACAGTATTAAGACGACAGAAAACAACAAATTCCGTTAATTCAGGCGAAGAACGTGTACAAAATAAACTTTTAAACGTTGGTTGATTTTAACGTTTTGTGCTTTTATTATTTTAATGTCGACATTTTTCATTGGATTTATATTAAAATGTTATGGATGCAGTGTGTTCTGCATTCAATGACACGGTAAATGATGCGGGTTAAATTAAAGGGGTTTTATGATTTGGGATTGAGTGTTGAGATCAGTTGAAGTTTTTACCTGTGGGTATATTTTAGGTAAAGTTTGACTTGTTGTGTGTGAGACTCTGCATGCTGACAAGGTGTTTTTCTTCTTCAGGTGTGATTGTTGTGAAAACATTGTAATCATTATCCTCAGTTAGCCTACTTGTTGCTTGAGGACAGACTGTAACAACCTGCAGCTCACAACGTTATCAGCTGTCGATCTGCTCTGCTGCTTGATGTGTCAGTGATATTTACACACATCACAGATCAGCAGGATACAATGTGCAACCACCTTAATACAGAAGAGATGTTATGTGTGTCCCGCAGATAAGCTGTTGCACTGGATCTGATGCTAATAATCAACCATTTTGAGTTTTATTAAGTGCGACTGAACATGAATACATAAATACATATATTTTATTGAAGTGAAATACACGAAGAACTGGTAATAAAAGGGCACCGTAATTCTGTTTTCCCATCAAGTTAAAAACATGGCCTAATGTACCTATTTTTAGGGTAAATCAGCCAGCAGTGAAATTTTGTCCATTAATTATTTTAACATTATTGAACGCATGCTCAATTTGATGTTAAATGTTTCTATACATGCTGTTGATTAATAATTTTTGACTATAGCCATGTGGTGGTTACTTTATCTAGCAAATTAGAATAAAGCTAATGGTATACTTGATCAACACAAACTATAAATAAGTAACAAATCAGTGTCCTCCCCCGCAGTAAACTGAAAAAGTACACTTCCATTGTGATCTTCTCATCTATAAAAGAAAAGACAAAGAAACTATTGAGCGCATGCAGGGAATAACTGCTCGTAATCCTATTGGTGGGTTCGCGCTCGGAAGCAGCCAATCAGAGGCCAAAAAAGGCAGACTGAAGCGCTTCATAGGAGTGGCGCTATGAGTGTGTGCTTCAGAGGAAATTTGGATCTGTTCGGAGTACACACTCATACAACTACTCAATTAGCAGCTCATTACAAGCCTGTTGTGGAGTCGCGAGTGTGTGTGATTCATCACGTCGCTGCTTAACGACGTCATACAAAGAAGAAAACCCCGGGACAAGATCGCTGAATCAACTTGATCAGGTAAACTAGACACCTTTCTTGTCTTTTTATGCACCATTACAAAATAACATAACTCTAAAATGGCCAATTAAATGCAGGGACTTGACCATATTAATGCCAACCACTTAGACCCATGCATAGACTGCGTGTTTGGACACCGAGAGGAGCGATGACCGAAGTGTGGTTTGAGTCAGATTATTAATGGTCTGATAGCCTACATTTTAATGTTAGTCTCTTGCTGTGACTTGTTTTTCGCTAAAAGTTATTCAAATATGCTCACCGTTTTCTTAGATTTGTGAAGAAAATCAATGTTTATTATGGTTTAATATCTGCAGTATAATCTTAGCCTGAATCGCAGTAATCGTACTACTGTTATTTGTGCCTATCGACAGCATAACGTTAAAGGTTTCGTGTGTTCACTTTTTCGTTTCTTATTTCTATTTATGCTACGTTTGTACAAATTAAGAAGTCAAACACTAGGCTATTGTTTTTCTAATCTTATAGTTTTCTTTTGAGATAACATAAGACATTTATAGCTCAGATGTAAAGTAACACTACAAATGACAAAACAATTGAAATCTAAAGATTTAAAAGTTAGTTTAAACCATCATTAAAATAATGCAAGTTTGAGATGAATGTATAGGCCTAATGATATCGGTTATTATAGAGACATGGGAGTGTCCTCACATAATGATGTTGAGTGAATTTTACTCAAGTGCCATTTCAACAGCCGTAATAATATAGCCTACAGTCTGATAATATTTAATATTTCTCTCCAGACATAAACTGGCTGTAGGCCTACACACAGCCGACGGAGGACTCGGGCAGTCATGTCAGACAACGCCGGTTGCGAGTTTGAAATCGACGTAGAGAGCCTGGAGACAGAGAGCGACGACCAGGCAGACTCCTGCAGCCGCCCCGGGTCGGCGCCGCTCGGAGAGGACGAAGCAGAGGGCGGGAAGGGCGACGACAAGCTGGCCCCCAGCGGCATGGGGGAACAGAGGAGGCTCAGCCGGACGCCGAAGTGCGCCCGCTGCCGAAACCATGGCGTGGTGTCCTGCCTGAAGGGACACAAGCGCTTCTGCCGCTGGAGGGACTGCCAATGCGCCAACTGCCTGCTGGTGGTGGAGAGGCAGCGGGTGATGGCGGCGCAGGTGGCCCTGAGGAGGCAGCAAGCAACGGAGGTAGGCCCGGAGAGTGTGAGAGTGTATGGATATGTGTCGCACGGAGGAATGTGGTTCTTTAAAATTATGCAGAAACCTTGAAGTCTGTTGCCTCCGTTAACGTGTATAATCAGCAAAAGCAAAGTCTTAAATTCGACCCACATTAAAATTAATTTCCCTTTATTTCACCTCCGTCAATACTGCTTTCCTGAAAGTACAGGCCTTGAATTATGCCAATAACAAACAGGATTAACAATACAACAAAACGTCTAAAAAGACTAATTGACTACTTTAGTTTACGTCATAAGGAGCCTTTAAGTTTATTCACCAAGACCTCTCTTTCCTTTTTTAAATCAGCAACCATTTTTAAATCACGATCTTACAAGTCATGGTCAATTACTCCCTTTTTAATTATTGTTATTTATCCACAAGTTATCTATGCGTTTATGTTAAGACAGTTTGGTTGTCCCTCTGATTAGCCTATGTATAGGCTAATGTATACCTTACATGTGACTTAATTATTAAACGTTAATAACAATTAGCCTAGGTAATTCGCTTAAAGTTATCTTCTTACTGGATATTACTTTATTGGTCTTCCTATTCCAATCAAACGTATATTTTATTTCCTTTTCTATTTATTTGATCTGCAGTGCCACCATTAATAATCATAACAGTGTTGAAAAAACAGGCCTTTCTGGTTTTTCAACAGAAGCCTTATTGTTCAGTGTTAAATGTCTTAATTTACAGTAATACAACAGCAATTCATGGCTGACATGTTTTCCTCTCTTTGTTCAGCCACTCCAACGTCACCAACAGCCTCTTAAAAATAATACTGTTTTGTTTTCCACCCAAACTTGAACTTTCAATTTTGGAAGCAGATTTAGGTTTAGTTTTGGTATTTAACTTTGGGGGTGTAGTGCAACAGATTTATGGTTAAGGGTTCAGCTGTGAATGTAGTTCTTTAGTGTTCTACCATTTCTTTTTGGCTGACCGAATGAACAAGAGTGTCAATCAGTGGTTCTCAAAATGGCTTCTCAGGAGGGCTTCTTACTGTTATGTTGTCCCAGCAAATGATATAGCTGAATGTCTCACTATCCCGCTATTTATTATACATTTCAGTTTTTACTTGTAAAAAAACCACATATCTTCCTTAATGATCTCCTAAAAGCAACATCTGCTATACCTGCCAGTTAAATTCAGATATTTGAGAATGTCTGCCGTGAAGTAATGAACCACATAATGATTTTAAAAATATTGCAATCACGTTAGGTAAAACAACTGTCAAACCTGTCTGTGATTTATCTTATTTCTCATTGACATTTTAATAATATTTAACATTAACGTTGTGGGTTGGCCTATTCCTCATGTTCAATTGTTACACACAGTGATCCTGCTTTTATATCACACATTTATTTCAGAAAGAAATACAAGAAAACAGTAACATGACCCATATTTGGACATGGACTTACTGTGACAAATCAGGCCTTTTTAAAGGATCAAGGAAAACATCCTGACAGCAGGTCTTTAATGTTTTGTTTTCTCTATTTATCAGGATAAGAAAGGAATATCTGGGAAACACATTCCAGCAGAGAGGAGGACGATATATCAGCGACACATTCGACCGTCCACCATGCTCGCCAAAAGCATCCTCGAAGGTAAATAAGGCAACAAATCTGACAAATAGAATCATGTTATAGATCTTCCTGATCCTTTTTTATGTTTCTCTTGGCTCATCCTCTGTCCCTGTTTCCCTGATAAAACCTCAGTTTATCCTGTGGCTTGTCTTTGGATTTTTTCTTTTCCACAAACAACTCCGAAAGAGTGATATGGACTTGTTAACATGCAAGCAGAGACTTCATAATGTTTTTCCACTTGAGTTCACTCAAGTCATCTCCAGCACTGCTACAACATGCAAATAGGATTTCATTATTGATTTATATTTTCTTCAAACCAGATTGAAATATTTTTTTTTGCATTTTTGGCAGTGTGAACATTCCTGCATGCATCTGCTTTAATCCAACAAATCACATGCTTGAATTAAATGTGAGTTATTTTCATGGCAGGATACCGTCCGGTGCAGTGTGATCCATACATGCCAGCCGGCCCGTCCCTCCCCCCGCCGCTGAGCGATCGCATGAGGAAGAGGAGGGCCTTCGCCGACAAGGAGCTGGAATCCATCATGCTGGAGCGGGAGTACAAAGAGCGAGAGTTGCTGGAGAACAGCCAGGCAGCCTCGCTCATCTTCCCTAACAGCATGGCCCACCACACCGCAGAGTACAACTACAAGACAGCTTACTCGCCCGCAGGTCAGGTTGAACCCCAGCCCAAAGAGCTGTGCAACTTCCTGGGCCCTAACTGCCTGGATCTGTCCATGCAGTACCCCGCCGGCTCCGCCAACGTGGAGCTCATCGCCTCCAACGTCAGCGTAGCCACCACCTATCGCCACTACCCGCTGCAGCCCTCGCGAGGGGGCTTCATGATGTGGCCCCGTGGTGCAGCCAACCTGGGCGATGCCCTGCTCTACCAGCAGTGCCTCTTCAATGCCACGGCGGTGCAGAACATGAAGCCAGGTGCAATGTGGGAGCCCAAGGTTATGCCTGACGAGAGCCATCCGTCAGAGCAGGAGGCTGCGGCTGCTCTCGCCGCTAAAGTGGAAGGATCCCGAGCAGCTGCGGCGCAGGACTCAGCAGACCCTCAACGGGCTGATCCCAAAGCCCCCGGTGTCACGCAGAGGGAGTGCTCAGCCTTCTCTCCACCCAATAGGAGCTTCGGACAGTCCTTCCCCAACAACTCTCATTCCCAAAACTCCAGCCAAGTCCTGAACAAGCTGAGCAAGGACAACGCTAAGCTTTCTGTGAAACTCAACTCCTTTCACTCGCTCATCCAGCACTCGCTGAGTGAGAAAAGCGGCGGCGGTGCCGGGCTGGAGCTCAGGGCTCCATACTGCAAAGAGCTCTTAGAGGAGGCCGCCCGAAAATTCAGGGAGGGCTCCGCCAAAGACATTCAGGCTGTGAAAATCAGCAACAGGTACGCTAAAGACTTTCTGTCCAAGCCTGTGGGGACCAAGATGGCATCCAGTGAGTCTTTGTCCTTCTCTGTGGAGGCCATACTGAAGAGACCCGCGCCTGCCATGAGTCGAGCATTCCATTAATTTCCCCTTTTCTTGCACTATAATGGTCAGGTTTGTCTCAGCTAGAGGGTCAAACTAAATCCTGAACCCCGGCACTGCATTAGAAACTAGACCAGCTAGAACATTGTTTTCCCTAATGTAATATTTATGTACAGTATATTATATTTTACATGTGCATGTTTTAATAACTTTATTATGTAGAGTATTTAAACATTATCCCAACGTTTTCCCCATGTCAATAAACTTTGAAAGATTGAACTCTTCCCATTAAAAGTCTTGTATTTCATTCTATGCTATGGGTTGTGACATATTTAACTGTGAACAGGTTTTTGTTTCGGTCAGAAGTTAGTCTACACCCACTGTTAAATCACTGCCGTTTTTATTCACCTTACCCCAACCCACCAAACGGCAGGTATTAATACAAAAATGTAATTGATCAAAATCAATGTTTTACCATTTATCCATAAAATAAATTAATAAACTTATTTCTCTTTTGTAATTTAGAGTTTCTCTGGCAGGAAATAGGGCAATAAGGCAGCCAAACCTTTTTACAATTGATTTTAAAATAATAAATGTTTACATATTTTTTGTAAGATTTACAAAATAAGTCACATTCACATGTGTGTTGTTGGAGAAGTGTTATTATTATAGGTATTACCAAACTATTATAAGCAAACAAATGATAGGTAATTTGTTTGCTGTCGTTGGATTTAGATTGATACTGGTGATCATTAAAAAATCTAATAAAATAAAAATAAATGAATATCTTTGTTGACAAAAATGTAATTTGACATTACACATTTATTGTCGACTGAATTCTCCAGAAGTGAGGGGCTCATTTAACATTTCGGGGCTTATTTTACTGAAACCCTTATGTTTAAACCTGACATATTTTCTATGAAATCTAGAGGATTTATTTTATAAACATCAACAAAAAGAGCATCAGAGTTATGTTTTAAACAAATTGACTTGGATTTAATTTCAGTATCCTTCACTAATCCTCGGTTCCCATTATAGGATTATTGCCCGACTATTTTCATGATATTGAATATTTGCATAAAACACAGGTCACACAATCCAAACACACATGAAGCGTGGATGTGGACTAACATGATATCAGCCCATAAATCTGTTCAAGATGCATTTCTCCACTCATTCCTTTACACTTACGACTCTCAATGTGTGTGTGTGTGTGTGTGTGTGTGTGTGTGTGTGTGTGTGTGTGTGTGGGTGTGTGGGGGGGTGTGTGTGTGTGTGTGTGTGTGTGTGTGTGTGTGTGTGTGTGTGTGTGGGTGTGTGTGTGGGTGTGTGTGTGTTTGCTGAAAGACAGCTTCGAACATGGGTTTCACATGAGCTGCAGAACACTGATGCGTTAGATAATGAACAAGACGAAAGAGTTTTATTTTTTTTCAAACTCATTAATCTTTTATTTCTGGCAACAACTTTCGAATTTCATCAGCCTCAATCCAACCCGAACCACTTTAAAGCTTTATTTTCACATTATTTCTTTTGAACTTCTTCTGCTCTTAAGCCCACTGAGACATCTGATGTCAGAATGATATTGTGGATGTGTGATCGTTTCAAAGAGAGTCCTGTTGATGCTGTAATTGGATTTGGGCTGATGATGACATTTTGTGTCACCAGAAAAAGATGACATCATTTTAAGTAGCCTGTGGAGCCACTTTTTTTTTGTTCAGTGTGAGAGAGGAGCGGTGGAAATACTCAGATCTATTAGCTAAGTAAAAGTAGTAAAACCACAGTGAAAAAAAACTTTTACTCTAAGCATTCAAATTCAAAGGGAAGTACAAAAGTATTAAAAATAAACGTGCCAAACTACTGTGGCTCAGTCCTTGCTGCTCTTTCCCTTCTATCTTTCTAATAAAGGCCAATCACTTTAATGTTGAAGCTGTTAAAAGTGGAGTATTATTTTACCCTATGATTTCACATCACAATTAATAAGTTGATAGGCTATATAAATTGTATTATTAACATGAACATGCAAAGTAAGTTGTTAATTTTATCGTAAAATGTAACAGTTATTAATTTTTATTTTTATAAATACAGCACTTGAGTTAAGCTTGGTCTTTTTCAATTTTTACTGTTTCTTTCCCATCTGTGCTTCCTTTTTGCCATGGGTTATACTGTATGTGTAAATAACTTCAAAGTTGTATTTAGAGTAATACAAGTATTTTATGTACTTTCCGCACCTTATTATTAGCTATATGGAAACTGTGTGTGTGTGTGTGTGTGTGTGTTTGTGTGTGTGTGTGTGTGTGTGTGTGTGTGTGTGTGTGTGTGTGTGTGTGTGTGTGTGTGTGGCAGCAGTTGGCAGCTGAGCAGAAGGTGACAGTGTTTGTCTGCACTAACCGCCGCTGATAAGTATCTGCTGAAGTCCTTACTGAGGTCTCATTCCCAAAGTGTTAGATTTAACCTGTTAAACCCAGAGCCTGTTTTTCAGGTTTCAGGCTCGAAAATGACATTCCCAGAACAAATGACCATATCTTCCCTTCTAAAAGGATTAAATTAATAATCTTTTCTCTCAAAGTAATGATAAACCTGTCAGTTGGATGTAGAGGAGTCAGATTCAATATAGATGTTTTTTATTTTAAAGAAAATTCAGATTGAACATGGTAAAAAACTGTAAATTATAGTGTCCGTCCAAAAGATATTTTTTGTATTTATAGTGAAAACTAACCTTGGATGATGGGTTAGTAGACTAAAAGCTTTAGGAATCCAAAGTACAACATATAATAAGTACCCTGTATCAAGATTGATGCAAAACAAGTGATATTTGATATTTTTAGACAGATTTAGCAAAAAAAAACTCTTCNGTGTGCCTTGGCAGTCTAATAAGTACCCTGTATCAAGATTGATGCAAAACAAGTGATATTTGATATTTTTAGACAGATTTAGCAAAAAAAAACTCTTCTTGGGCCATTTGGGTGGATTTTTCATATCTCTGGCCCCCCCTGCTGGATTTTGACATGTGACATCTCTTTCTAACCGTCAGAGCCAATGGAATCGAGGGGAACTCCCACATAGTCCTTATTTGGTCATGTGTGTGTATTATACTGCCGCATAGCCAAGACCGGAAGCAGCAGCCACTCTGGTGGCTACCATTAGCAGCTAACTTTGCTCTGCGATATTTACATAAAAATGGAATTATGGATTATAAATAATTCCAATTATTGCCCAGGAACTTTATCAACCTATGGATTAACCGATTCAGCCGCGTTTTTTCTCGTTTTAATGCCATTGAACACGTCTTTTGATCAGATTAACAGCTACGGTGAGACGATCTCACTAGAAGCTACGTAAAGGTACGTGTTGTGATGTCTCTCTTTGCTTCCCCTATCGCAAATTCAGATCACTCAGTGATGATACTATATACCTAAATAATCTGTGGAACCTCAGCTTTAATCGGAGATCTTGTATGTGCAGCTACGATAAGTAATAAGGGTACTTTTATCTTGAGTTCTGGGCCAATGTCCGTTAGCATTTTTCGCTAAGGGGTCATTTAGATGCTTCTTATGAGACTTGTGTTTTGTTTTGGTAAAAATGGTTTATATCGTCAGTTAGTTGAGATTATTTCCGTTAATCTGGTATAACACATTAATAGGTTCTTAAATATTAAGATCCCCTGAGACACAGTGTCCTGAAAAAAAAACCAGGGTCCCCGCCGGCGGGGACCTTGGGGCTTAACAGGTTTTAAGAGATCTATGGATACATCTCTCAACACCCAGATGAAACAGAACTGTAAACAGCTTTACTTTTTTTTAATGCATATTTTACAAATCACTCCCCTTCAAGCTGTAATTTCTAGTTTTACTGTCATAATAGTAGGCTAGTTTCAATACCTGTTTTTCCTTTATCTCTTATTTTATTTTATACTCGGCGATAATGATCATATGAAGGTGTGGCCGCGGAATAATCTTTTGAATAATTTGTTGGGCCAACCCGTTTGAGACCGACATTAAGAATAACTTAGACAAAGTAATGGTGGCCACGCCTGAGAGAGTCCTTTTTAAAGCTCCCCCTGAGCCTGCCTCAGATCGACAAAGAAGAGGAACTCCACGTCGCAGCTTGTTTGTGGAACAAAGCAGCTCCTTATGTCCATTAGTGGCAAGCTAGCTAACGCAGATGGAATTCAACAACACGGTCCCTGCTGGCAGCCGTCGGGTTGGTCTCTTCTCTCTCTCTTTCTGCTCTCTCTGCTCAGCACTAAATGCG
>NW_011356213.1:19480-33654 GCF_000735185.1 Notothenia coriiceps
TCCACCGTAGCCGCGCAGGGACGCCCCGCTGGGTCCTGTGTCACAAAGCAGGTCTGCGACCAGAGAGGGTGTCCCTGATGAACAGGAGCCGGTTGGATGTGCCACGCTCGCGGCCACTACCGAGGGGCAGAGCCTTGGCGTTTCCCGTTTCCTTGTAGGTGCAGAGGGGAACGCCACATCCTCGCTCGTCCCCCATAGCCAGTGCATGGGTACATGACACAGGCCAGGGCTGGAGTCGCTGACGTCGGCCCGGGAGCTTCTGGCTAGGTGGCAGCACTTCTACCAGCGGGAAGAGCCGCTAAGTGTCGGGCCAGGCCACCTCAGGTGTAAAACGCTGGGTCCAGAAGAACCCGGTCAGCTTCTCGGCTAAAGCGCGTGGCGCTCAGTAATAGCACGTGTAAACGACCTGTCGGAACATGCGGCACATGTGCCGAAGAAACATACTTATGACAAGAAAATTGGGTTCTTCCGTACCTAGCAGGTTGAGCATCATTTCCATGTGGTCAGAAGGCTTGCTGTCTCCCAGGCTATGAATAGCGAGCAGGCGTCGGGCCCGTTCCGACCGAGACAGCTCGAAAGTCTTTAGCAGGAAAGCCTTGAACGCTGCATATTTATCCTGGACAGGGGGAGATGTAATAAAGCCCACCGTCCGGGTCGCAGTGGAGCTTCCCAGTGCCGAAACGACGTGGAAATAGCGTGATGCGTCATCAGTTACTCCGCGGAGGGCGAACTGAGCCTCCGCCTGTGCGAACCATGCAGCCGCAGATGTATCCCAAAACTCCGGCAGTTTGAAAAAAACGGCGTTATTTGCCATGCTCGGTTCAGTCTCGGATCCTTCTACGAGACTTATGTCGGGGTCACCAATGTAGTGCCGAGAGACGGGAGTCGGAGGCGGGGTATCGAAGGTACAAGCTAGACTTTTATTTAACATCAGGACAACATGTAAAACAGCTTTCAGCCCGGGAAGATAAGACCGGGGGAAACAGGAAGTCCGGTCAACTCACTATGTCCGTGCGGAACAATACCCCAACCCATAGTTCCGTGGGTGAATAATGTCAATCACCACAATATACAGTATATGGTCATCATATAAGGTACATGCTATATTATAGCCTACAGGCAAACAAAAACACATGATCAATTATGAATACATTTGTATTCGTATCACAGATTATTCTGAATATGATTGAATTTCAACTTCTTTGCTGTTGTGCAAAAGTGTGTGGGATTATTAGGAGGATTTAATTTGGATTTTCCATTTCCAAATACATACATATTACATTTCAGCATCTCAAGTTGGACATCTTGTCAACTCATACTTTTGGTCTAGGCCTGTGTTTTGTATTTATTAGGCAAATGTCATGCTAACACACTAAACTAAGATGGCCTGTGAGTGTGGTAAACAATACAGCTCAACATGTAGCATGCAGACATTAGCATTTAGATCAAAACAAAGCTGTGACTAAGAGTAACACGCTTAACTAAAATGGCCAGTGTGGTAAACAATGAATATCAGCATGATAGCATGCAGACATTAGCATATAGCATAAGGTAAAGCTGTGACTAAGTATTTCTTACAGAGCTGCTACATGACTCTACAGCTTGTCAATAAGTTAACCCACGGACCTAACACCCACAATAAGTTTGACAGTCAATTTAATGTTTTGAGTTTTTGGTAACTATAGAAGATAAAAAAAACGAAAAGGGTTGTTAAGCCACTACGGACTTTCCCTGCTAAAAAACAACAGCCCCATTCTTCTCATGCCCATATAGCATTTGGCTGCCCTGCCAGTGACTGTGTAGTTGGTTTATTGCTTTATTCCAGCCCGGGTTATCTCAACATGTATTACACACACACACACACACACACACACACACACACACACACACACACACACACACACACACACACACACACACCCTTCTCCAGGTGTTGAAGCAAGCCATCCGTTCCACTGTTGCCGTTGTCACGCCAGTAACTCCCAGCCCCTCTGATACGCTACAATCCTTTGCACATTAAGAATCTATTAAGCACCACAAACGCAAACACACACGATCAGAGAAAATCCCACGGTGGGTTATTTTGACTCTAGAAATAAATGGCACATTCTGTATTTTGCATTGGCGATCAGCGGCCGTGAAGAAAAGGGTATAGGATCTCTATTCATTTGTCTCTACCAGCAGCAGCAGGGAGAGGAACACCGACCGCTTCCTGCATTCCCCCCCAGCACCTTGTAATCTAATAAGAAATATGTAGCACTGCAGCTTTCTGACAAGTAGCTCCCACTTAATTACCATGTTTTCAGGGCTGACAGGCCTAGGGGCCGATAGGGGCAAAAAGGGTGGTGGTTCATTGCTGAAAGAGGGTCTGGGAATATGCTGAAAATAAAGTCAAACACTCACACTTAAAATGCATGGACTGGAATGATTTAGCATACTGGAGTTTTACTTTGAGCATATTTGTTGTGAACCTAATAAACAAAAGTATGTTACAACATTTAGCTGAAAATAGATTCGGAAGATAAAAACTTAGGAGGAATACGTCTCCATGTTGTTCAGACAAGTGGAAAATGATTTTGTTTAATTTGTTTCCACACACTTGGGGTGAAGTTTGGCAGGGTTGACACCCCCCCATGCCCTCATGTTTAAAATACACAGCAAAAGTACCCTCTTGCATGCCCCTATTGTAGATAAAACACCATCAAGTTCCCTACAATATGGCTTAAGAAAAAGCAAAAAATATGCAGTGCCCTCTGAAGTGCCTTGGCAGTGTCTTTTAAGGTGCACTTAAAATTAGAGAAAATGCAATGCATTATTACTAATGGGTGCCCTTTAAATGGATAGACCATTTTTTCTGGTCTTCTTTTCCAGCACAAATGTGACCATTTGCTGCAGGTGGCAGCACTACAGCAAATCACCCTCAACATAACCCTAACCCTAACCCCAACCCTAGCATTTCAACGAAAATGTCTCGACAGCCTTTAATGTATTGTGTATCAACCAGACAGAAAGATCAGCAGGCCGGATTTTTTTTTCTTCCATGTACTACAAGTTGCTAACCCTCTTTAGCCTGTCCGTCTATCCCCTGGTCTATCCCTCGAGCCTCCATGGGAAGCAGTGGGCTATGAGGGGATTTTTTGCATTAAAAATCTTTGTCATGCAATACAAAGTGGCACCAAAATACTTTTTTAAGAAAATATTTCACAAAAGAAATAACAGTTTTTGTCTCACAAACATTCCGAAGCAACTCTTTGAATTGTAGCTTTTTTTTTTTATAACTTTTTTTATTGTTTAGGTAGTTTGCAGATTAAAGATGTTAATATAATATAATTGTTATTCAATATAATAATCAACTAAATTATAATGACATGGTGTTTGTTAAGCCAACCGGCAGCTTTTACTTGTAACAGAGTGCTAAACTGTGGTATTGCTACTTTTTACTTAATTAAAACATGTTAATACTTCTTCCTGTTGATAAACAATCCAAGAGCTAACTGCTTTTGGCTCATTTGGTTGTGAATTGAGGATTTATTATGAAAGAGTTTTCACTACTCCAGATACCAAAGACATACCAAAATTACACAGTATCACCAAAACACAGAGAATAACATTTACCACCAACAGGAGTGAACATTGTAAGGAACCTAAAACCATAATTGAAAGTAGATGTTTACCATTTTGCTCAACATGAACATCTTGTCCTTACAATAAATAAAAAAGATTCACTACAGAACTTACTGGTGAATGCTAACTAATTGTGGGAGAATTTGGCTTGTAGGAAACATTGTTTGATGTTTGCGATCTTTAGCCATGAATGTTGCATGTTATTTTTAAGCAATAGGGCTGATTTATGATCAAACTGCAATATATTTCACCGCCACACAGAAAAACCTGGAATCACACGGCCTTTTTGTGTCTAGTTTGTGTTTCCAGAAGCACTTGCTACACGTCAAAATTGAGAGAATCTGTCCTTTGTAAAGCCTTCCGTTGTTTCCTGAGGCATGAGAAGAATGATTTCTAAGACCATGTGCTCTTGTTTGTGTAAGCCTCTAGCACCACCCCACACTTCAGCACACAGTAGGGGAAAATAAAGACACTTTTGAAAAACAAACTGACATTTATAGCACTAAAAAGTGAACAGTCCGTGAGGGGCTCTAAGTAAACAGCAAACATTTTCCTCAGGTCCATAAAACAATTAGTCCTCAGGCAGAAGAAAGCACAGTTTATATCAACTCTGAGTTCTGTCCTGTACTTTGTTTCATTCAGTTAAGACTATTGTTACCAGGGAGTCCACTTTAATTTGCAAATTGAAGTTGCTTGAAGGTGTGTCTCGCCTTCTCTGGAATCATTTTGAAACATTCCCGCAAGGATCAAGGAGAAAGGCAAATTCAGCCCCTTTAAATCCAGATGATAGCCACATTTGCAAGTTAATGCAAATAATTGTAAATATTTGAGCAACCAATGTTTTTGAAGGGTGAACCTTGAGATAAAAAGAAGATGTAAACACTACATTTGGCGTCCTTATGCACAAGTTTGCAACATTTGACTACCTGTGTTGCTCATTGCTGCTTCTTCCAAGATGTTCTTCATTAACCCATTTTTGATAAAGAAAAAATGTCTTTAGTTTGTGACTTATTCATGTTGGCATCTTCTCCACCTGCTGAGCTTATGCAGGGAATTTGCTAGTCTAAAACACTCATGTAAATGCTATGGAAAAAGGCTTTGTGTTGCATTGTCACCCAAAGAAAACATCATGATCCTCTGCAGTGTACTGTCACACTCGGGCCGATCCCACTTATATTACAAATGTTATTTCTGTCAGGCTTGTTTTCTTTGCCGCCTTCTGCAGTAAAGTCTCTGGGTTTATTCACAGCACCATGTAGCTACAGTACGAGTGGAAAAAGAGATTAGTTGCGGCTGTTGCAGCACTAACACACGTAGAGGTCGGTGCAGGTGGTGCAGCTGTAATTCTACAGTGATAAATGACCACTGCACCTGGCTTACGCTAACTAGAGTAAACACTACGATTGCTAAGGTTAACACTTAAAAGCTCTGATTTGCATAGGCCTATGAGAGTGTATTCAAATGTAAACTCCTTACAGTATACAGCCTCCCCCCAGGCAAACACAACGTCTATGTTTAGAATGAGGTTTCTAATTGTTGTGTTTTACGGCTGTTTAAAAATAAGACCTGAGGACTCCATTACTGATATTATTTGTACTGCATTCATCGGATGAAAAGATGCGAGAACTCTGTAGAAAACATCACCACAGGACATGTGATGGGTTTAGTATTTTTTTAGGCACTTATTTAATTGTTGCCCTCAACTGTTCATTGTAAATGACTCAATCAATACACTGAGCAGATAACCCAATGAAAGCTCTTCATTCAGGTTTCATTCACTATTTCACTAACCTGTTTTTTAGTGTCAATAATATAGAATATCTGTATAAAGAAAGCAGACTATTTAAGTAAAGTAACATACTTTTCTAGCACAGCGTTTCTGCATATTCCAAGATTCTGGATTTTTAAATGTTGGGGAATGAGATGTTGGTCCAATATAGTAAAATGTTTGATTTCCCTGTCATTATTTTGTATACTTCCCTGCCTTTTCTTATTATAAGGCAAGTGTAAGTATTATCAGAATGAGAATGAGTTTTATTACCAATAGGTTTACATATACAATGAATTTGCTTTGGTATACAGTAAGTGGTGCATACAGAGACACAGAAAGAAGAATACGTAACCAGAAATAAAAATAAAGAAATAGTACAATTATAAAAGCTAAGACTATAGCAACAAATGAAAAATAAAGATAACATTTACACAAATTATATTTATGTAGGAAACTGAGTGCAGTCAAATGTAATAAAATATGACAATACTACAGTATATACTATATTCAAAGTGGAGAGTTATTAATACTGTAAAAGTATGACAATGCTCAGAGACATTCACACAGCCCGATTTATGGTTTTATTGGCACATGTTTTATCATTTTTCTGTGAGTACAGTTTCTATACAAACTACTAAAACACTTAGCTACATAACATGATTAGAGATGCTAGGTATCCACCAGTTTTATTTGAAAGACGTCATTTAGATGGAGATTGAGCTCCTGTTTGAATTCCTGTGATATCTTTTTGCTTATTCATTGAATAAACACAATGTACACATATACTGTATGTATTTTTGTCTACGGCTTATGGCTGTTGCAAAGTGAGTTTCCTCTGAAAGTAAATGATGGGTTTTAATGTGTAATATAACATATTAGGAAAAGGCAATAATCTGTGTCTTCATCATCACCAAGCTTTGATTACAGAGTCCACTTAGTCTATTTACATAATTCCTGGATGTTGCAAACGGCACCTATTCTCAGCAGGACAGTATGTGTATCCACAGTGAAAGATGGATTCAATAATCTGTCCTCTAACCAGCAGTTGAACTCCAGACTGGAACTTCCTGTGTCTGGATGGGCAGAGTGGGACACTTTTACTGCTCCATCTGGAGGAGCTCTGGTGCTTCACATGTGTGAAAGAAAGGACGACACCAGTGCAGGATAAAAGCCATTAACACTGTAGTTACTTCTTCTTCAGTGAGTAGATGGGATCTGTGAACCTGCTGCAGAACATGATATCATCCAGTTGCGATGTCTAGAGTCAATGCAGGATTAAGTGTACTGTTGATGTTGTGTTGAACAAAATAAGGGTTTGGCTTTGACACCGAAGAACAAGATCTCAGGAAAACAAGTCATATTACCTATTTAATTAATTACATTTTTTTAAATCAATAACACAATATATGAGAAAGACAGCAACACAAACATAGGACAGGACAGAACCAAGTAAAAACATCACATCAAAAGATTTCTTCATTGCTTCTTTTAGCTTGTTGTCCTGGTTTTCCGATTCAAAGCTTTTGGTTTGCTCTCCGCTCCCACAGCATAATCTTTGGGCTGTAGCAGGCAGATTTTCCTAGTTAATGCTATTAAATCCGTTGTCATTCCAGAATTGGAGGACATTTCATGTCCCCCATATAAAAAATCTAATAATCCATGCCAAAAATGCTAAAACATGCACTTGTTGTGTTAAACATACTTGTCTTGAGACAAAATGTGTATAAAGTTGTAGAAAAAGTGGTTTCAAAATATTATTTAAATTATCAAATAGCTCTCGAACATCCCCTAAAATGGCATTTTTCTCTTGTCCCCGCTTCTTGGTGACCAACTTGCATGTCAAATATAACATTTAAAATAGGGATTTTATTTACTTTTTTTGGTATTATTCTATTGATATATGTCTCTTGTAATGGTAAAATCAATTTGTTAAATCATAAACATATTTTAGATAACAGTAATTTTGCACAGAAGGTGTGTCCCTCAACATGCGTTCAACCCATACAGTCTATGGTTCAACCCTGTTACCCAAACCTTTTTAGATTGGCACAGGAAGTGAAAAAACTGTAAATCAGATGACACAGTGGAAGTGACATCAGCAAGCCATGTGCTAGTGCCATGAGTAGACCAAAACTAAGTCCTCTCTTTTATTTTTCATATCTTTATAATCTTTTCAGTCTTAAAAGAGTGTGGCACTCTTACCCACTCAACCCTGTTACTGATATTATCAGAATAAAGCATATTAATTTAAAAGTTATTTTTCTTGCATTAGATATCCAAGTTTGTCCTTGCCTTGAAAGTAGCATTACATGCTACATCTAGCAATAATTCCTGAGGTTAAAGCTCAAATTAGCATTGATTTTCAACCCTGTTACTTTCAACCCTGTTACTATGATTAGAGTAACAGGGGTAATTCTTCATTGGAAAATATACATTTGATGCCTAGCTGGGCAAATCACTTTTTTTGATGGTTTATTATCTGTTTTTCCTAAATACATAAAAAATTATTATAAAATAAAAGGTTCATTTTTCAAAAATGTTGGTGTCTAAATTGTCCTCCAATTCTGGAATGACAAAAAGCCGCTCACATATGCATGTTACTTGCTCAACACAGAACATATATTTAACATGTTGTATCAGTATTGTCAGTTAGAAACACAGAAATGTGGTAAAAGTGTGTAAGTATAATCAGGAAAATGATAGTTTAAGTTTAAGTTCTTCGTAATATTTCTATATATATTTTTCTATATACTGTATAAGATTTACTTCTGAAAATGCAGCGGAGTTGAGGTACAAAGCGGAATGAAAAGAAAGGATTTAAGCTAGCTAGCAAGCTACGTTATTGTTCGTTACACCACATTATTACACTGCACAAATATTCGTAAAAATAACAACAGTACATCGGAACGTTAATTAAATAGTTAGAAAATATATAGTGCTGTGTTCACCGAAACTCTGCGACGTAGCCAAGATGGCGATCATTGAGGGTGAAAAAAGTGTCCACAATCTGTGCATTTTGTATAGTAATATAATATTCTCACCTATACACTGGAAACACTGAAACATTGACTTTAATTAAGTGTATTATGTCAACAGATTTCACATAACTATACAAGGCTAGTTGAAAGCAATAATATTAAGTTTAAATATAAAATAATATTTTTCTACTTAATAGTATTGCTTTCAACTAACTTTATACAGTTGTGTGACATTTGTTGACATAATACATTTAATTAAAGTCAACGGTTCAGTTTTTTCAGTGTAGTTCTCATTGTCAATGCTCTTATGCACTCACAATAGCATAAGTACAGAAGTACTCAAATGTAGACACACCCTTAAACTTCAGCATTTAGTAAAGGAACCACTCTCATATAGCCCGCTCACACAGGTATTTTTGCTTATTTAGCTATATTAGAATAAGTATATACAATCTTTGCTCGACTTTCATGTCCTTGACCCCTGTGTGCACCTGTTGAAGCATGAAGACTTGCACTTTTTATTGCTCCTATTGTTGCATTGAGTTTGGTGATCTGACCCTTCAGGTACCAACACAGCTCGCCCAAATTTTAACCTGAGATATAGTTCTGCTCAGTCACAATAACTCAAAACACCTGTGTGCAAGTCCTTTCTCCACTGTTGCCTGATGTTGCCCTGTTAGGACCAAACAAATACAATAACATGTGGAATTGATCTCAAAGGTTTCTAAAAGTGATTCATCCCAACTTCTATACTTAATAACAATTGTTCACCCAGTTAACAGTTCCATCTGATTTCCCCAGTGAATGCCATCTGAATAACATTAGCCGTCAGTGCAAAGCTGCTGACCCCTAAAGGTTTTAGGGCGAGGCTTTAACCTTGGAGTTTGTCTGACAAAAGCTGTTGCCACTGTGACACTTTGGCCCTGTTTAGTCAACACGGCCTGTGCTATTCTTTCTGTTTTCACATCAACACATTTAGTCTGCTCTACAATACAGTGTGAAGAAACTGGTTTCCATTTCTTATCTCTCTCCGGTGGTTGAAGAGGCTGTTTACACTGTCGCTGAATGGATTATTATGTGGGATTGAGACACAGGAAAGCTCATGTCTGAAAAATCTATTAGTCATGTTGCTGTTGTATTGCTGATCCGACACCTGAATAGCACACAATCGGCTTGCTCTAAATCTTTGTGTGAAGACAGAAAGAGTTGCGAACAATGATCTGACATAACTGATAGGAATGCATTTATTGCAGGATTAGGGTTGCCAAAAGGTTGATAATTTGCAAAGAACATGGAATTGCATTCTTAAGACTTTTTAAGAAATGGTGAACTAAAATGTATACTTTGTATTTAGACTCATTAGCTTTAGTGCTACATGCCACATAACTGCTGGTTCAATTAAAACAGAGGCGTTACATATCCCCTTCAGTCTCCCCAATTTCCTGTTGGCTTCTTGTCAACTGTCCAAAAGATTAAAAAATGGAGCCAGCATCAAATGACCATTCGATGACTTGCAGTGTTTTGGTAATTCCTCAATAGCTACCTTTTTTTAGAACCGGAGCTTGGTGGTTCCTTACCCTAATTTGGCGACTCCGGTTTAGGCCTCCACCAACGCTATATACTGTATTCTAGCCTTTTCATCACAGTAATGTAGGTTTTCTTTTAATTAGTCCACTTTATTAGTACTTTAACTTGTCAGTTATTGGACCTGTTAATGTGTTTTTGTAAATGCAATGTACAACAATTAGCTAAAAGAGACTCAAATACAACGTATAATTCTGTGTCTTTGACACCACCCATTCACATGTAGTCAGAATAATTGTACAAATAGAAAAGTGTGCGATAAGTGAACCCATGACTTGGTACTGGTCCAGGAAGTGAATTATTACATTTACTTTAAGGAAATTGTTGTCAGCAATACCTGTCTGCAAGTTTGTCCCAGCAGGAGAAACTGAGCAGATCGTACTCAGGGTCAGAAATGAAATCCAAAGCCTGTGGATGAAAAATAACACCCCCCGTATATTTGACTCCATCTTTACATTTTCACAAGACTTTTTCTTTTTAATGGTGCTACATGAAAGTGTTTTATGGAGAACCTGCGTGACACGAGGGGGATACCACCTCTGCAGTAGTGTTGGGGCACTTGACTCATCCAATACATCACCTGTAAGTCTATCTTTGGGAAAGACAGCCAACCTGCCTTTGATCAAGGCGAAGGCAGAGTCAGTGCCTTCAGTTTCAGGGGGATGGGGTTATTCCACACAGTACTGCATAATACAAATCATATGTGTCACATGTTAGCCAGAGAATGGCTTTAGTGTACACACAGAAAACAGGTGGTTAAAAACTTTCCTAAAATGGGGTACATTTTTATAATCACATTTAAAGGGTGCTTAATCTATAAGGATGTCAACTTGTGGCATCTATAACATTCTGGGATGGGAAATGAAATGAAATGAAAACGTTAACCCTTGTATGGTGTTAGGCTCAAATTGACCCATTTTGAATATTCACTGAAAAATAATATATATTTTTTCAACCTGAAACTCAATGGCCTTTGATTAATTTCTGTAAAGAACATGTAGAATACAACATTCTTTTTAGACTTTTTCTAAAATGCCCCCACACATTTACGTCCTTCATAAGATGCTCCGGTCCATCCGGACACAATCCTACACACAGACATATAGAAACACACACAGAAACACACATAAACTCACTCAGACAGTCAGTAACAATATGCACTGACAAACGGCTCCTGTTTTCCCACATGTGGATTTTTACATAAAATATACCTTTATCAACAAAAAAAAATTAATGACACTTGGTTATGTATATTGTTGGGAATTGAGATAATAGAAATGGATAAGTCTAAACATGTTATAGTTAAGTATTTAGAAGTCAAACACTGTCATACTAATGGTTGACATTAAGAGTTGAGTTTTTTCTTCTTTTGTGTTTAAAGCATATGCTTTTTATGAAAAAGACTCAAGCACCTGATATAGAATAGACAAGAATAGGAAAAACCTCCACTGTGTTTTTTTTTTTTACTCAACTTCACACATACCACTTCACCACTGCCTTAAACAGTCACCATAGTGCAGAATATTAACACTGAAACCGGAGCTTCCATTTCCTGTATGCCGTTAAACAGGTGGTTTGATGCAGCCTCCAATAGGATTTACACTGCAGAACTCATTATTAAGAACCAATGAGGCCTAAAATATTATCACCTGTTGGAAGAAAAAGGTCCCGAGTTCTTTCTGACAACTTTGACTCCTGTGAGAATGAACAGCGGATGTTCAGATACGAAAGAAACAAGCTAACAATAAGAAACGAGCAGAAGTCAGATTCAAAATCAAGTGTATGTTGTTTCTCTAAAATGCCATATAATGTTTGAGTGCAAGGTAAACTGCTCCACCTGTACTACATTTATCAAGAGTTTCGGTGGAGGACGGCAGGAGGTCTTTCAACATGTGTTACTCAGCTGCTCGCCTTATAGAGGAAAACATGCACATGGTAATGGAAGGCAAGATTTACGTTCCAGCTCTGACAAAAAAAAGAGAAAACCCCTCCAAGCCACATTTCCTACGGGGTGATTATTTCTCCGATTGAAAGGATGATGTAACAGAATATATCTGTGACACTAATGACTCTTGTGGTTTGCATGTGGAACAACTTCCCAAAGTCCTAAACTTCTCAGGTAGCAGAAACCTGCCGCTGTGTGGAACATATCGTTGCTTTGCTTGTCCTCCATCATAAGTAATGTGTGTAAAGAAAAAAAACCCTAAAAGGCAGGAAAAATATCCACTTCCTCTGGGCCTGAGAGGGAAGTGTCGACAGCTGAAGTCCTCATGTGAACAGGCCAAGCGGTTTCAGTGCTTTACTTCTTGAGTAAAAGACGTAAAAAGCCCCCGCAGGCCCCTTCAAGGTAAAATATGTGTGCTTAAAAAACGCTATTAGGTGACTGAGTGTTGATAGGCTTAATAACTCATCGTCTTTTCGATTGGTTTGGACAGGGTCGGAATAAAAATGAAGCCTCTGTTAAACAGCTAAAGTTAGAATGATGTCCAAAATAAAATCTTGATGCAACCGTTGATAGTTTTTAATCAAATATTGAAGTCGTTTTTCAGATGATTTCCTCCAGTTATCAGATAACTGTTTCAACAAAAGTTAAAGTGTAATCAGTTAATGAGGACATAGCTGAATGAGCTAATCTGGGAATTGTATTAAATAGGAAATATTATGCTCATTTTCAGGTTCATATTAGAATTTTGTGCCTCAACTGTGACATGTCTCCATGCTTTAATCTTCAAAAAGCTCTTTACTTTTCTCATACGGCCTGTGCTGCATCACCTCTTTTCACCCTCTGTCTGAAACCAGAGCCCAGTCTGCTCTGATTGGTTAGCTGGCCGGCTCTGTTGTTTGGCCAACCGCTTAGAGATGTCCCGCCCCTTAGCCTATGATGTACAATGTGTGGAGCGCTAGCCAATATAACAGTGTTACATAGTGATGTCACTATGCCGCAGAAGTAAACAAAGGAGTCCAGTGGAGGTGGTTAGGAGAGAAACTCCCTCTGGAGCGAACACAGGGATTTGAACTTTTGTACACCATTTACATGCACAAAAAACAATATAACGCACTGCAGGAAAGGGAAAACCCCAAAAGCAATATTGTGCCTCTTTAATGCATCCATGACAGGGTCAACAGCAGCAGCAATTGTTGTGTGTTGCACGAATAATGCAGAGAATCAAAAAGATTTGTACAGCTCTAATTACTCGAGTGCTACTCTGGATGGATTTCTTATCTTTGTCCACTTGCACCTGTTACATTTATTAAAGGCTTTCCATGTGTCCATGCTACATGACACTGGAAATGTTTAATATAATTAAGCAACATGGCTCCATTGAATCAGATTGAGAAGCTGAGGAGCTCTGATTTCCACTCCACTGTAATCATGTCCTTATTGCCTACTTTCCCCTGCTCCACCACAGGTGAGCTGAGCTCGGCTCTACAGCCATGACCTGCTTCTACTGCTTCAACAGCTGCAGCTTTCATATACGAACATTTGATATGAAAAAGGAAAAACATCTGATCTTGAATGGCATCAGCAATATTCCCATCAGTGCAGCAAAGACTCACAATGTGGATCCACAAAGATTAGAAATGAGCTGTAATTGTAATAATATTAGAGGCTACAGTAGCACATGCTGTGTCGTGTCGGTGCCCGATGATATCCCTTGAGCATTTTGGGATATTAACCCTTTCATGGCCAAAACGCCAACAATCCCAGAAAAATAAGGATTTATGAGATTTCATGCAAAATACTCAAATCAAATGCACCCAATGTACTTTCTCCAATGTGTATTCAATAGGAGTACAGGAGGGTGCCCACTGATAACCTTTTAGCGTTTTGAGATATTAACCCCTTCATGCCCAAAACGCCTAAATCCCAGAGGATTTATGAGATTTCATGCAATAATATTGAAATATATTCAAATCAAATGCATCACATTTGCCTTCCCCAATGTTTATATTCATACAGTGCATTGTATTCTAAATTAAATCATATTAACCCTTTCAAGCTGACCCAGCAAAACATACTTTTGTAGTGCAGTGAATTCTGCAAAGACAATGCAAGCAACTGCGTGCCGTTTATTGCGAACAACAAAAAGGAAAGGCAAGCAGATTGTTGCTCATTATCATATAGAAACAAATGACACATGACAAATATTGCTGATCATCATAGTGTTAGGATCTTGAGCAACCCACCCTGAAACATGCACAGAACATTGTGCATG
>NW_011356214.1:0-5377 GCF_000735185.1 Notothenia coriiceps
TGTGACATTAAAATGTGGAAAAGGGGAAGGAATGCTTTCAGAGTTCACTGCGCATACTGTGCCCGTAAAGAGTTAAAACATGCAAATGTTTTGTTGTTATTTAAACCCTCTCTTATCATTTGTGTTCTGTTTATCACCTGTACACCTCGTCCCATCATCACCTTTCCGTTAATATGGCTGTCTGTGTCTCTCTTATTACTTCCTCTTCTGATTCTGACATTTCTTCTTTATATCTGTGTCAACACACTCTACTTACTTGGGCATATATTTTGTTCTCCGCTCATCTGATTTAAAATCACACACTTTGTTTGCTCTGTCACACCGAGCTAATGAATAAATGAAAGAATGTAGATTGGGGAAGAAGTCTTTGTAAACTTGTGTGTATGTCAAGATAAGGTTAATCTTATATATGTTGTGACATAACAAAACTCAGCGTAATATTACCCAAAGTGCAATTTGAGAGCAAGCTTGACATGTCTAATGGTAAGTAGGGTGTTATTAAAGCTTTTTTATCTCTCAGCGTTCTATCAGGCTGCAGTATCTCTGAGCACAGGGGCTCTTAAACACTTTTCAAATGAAACTCAGCCCGGGAACACAATCAAAGTTAATTCTGGCGCCCCAGTGCTCAGTCTCATTACAAAATATTAGTTCTCTTGTCATGTGGGAGCCAGCAGAAACTCAAACGCATACTAACACTTGGGCTGGATTCATCAATAGGCCGAGCAGCAGGTGAGTGGAACTAATTATTTTAAATTGAAAGCACTCTAAAGGTGAAATTCCTTATAATAAACAGAATACACCTGAGTACAAAGCTGTTTTGAGAGTTTAGGGTTTAATGAATTCTGCAAAAGTTGCCCCTGAGAAAGGCACCAATAGACCCAATATCTCAAAGTGGGTGATTTCCCATATATTTATTATTACAATAAGCAATATCTTATTCTTGTACGGTATTTAATTTTACATGCAGTTTTAAGCTAATCTTATTCTATTTGCCATATATTACTTCTTACGCATTTCCCAGCAAATTGGTCACTTGCAGCTTTATCGTCCACTATTTTGTTTTATTTATGTTCTGTTCTTGCACTATTTGTATTGTTTAAGTATTATATATATTTATGTTGCATTGTTGGCGGAGCCTTGGACTTAACATTTGCATTGCCATAACTACACTGTAGCTACTGTGCACATGACAATAAAGCCTTGAATGGTTGAATCTTTATGTTGTTGTCAAGCATGAGTTTAGTCAGAGTCCAATCTTACTAATGGGTAGGTATGCATGCGTTAGCATTTTTCACAGGTGCTAATATTGCATCAATGAGTTAACTTGAACTGGAAAGAAACAAAACCCAATCATTCTTACTGCCTTCACAAATCATTGATCTGACAACAAAGAAAATGCAAATCCCATAACGCTATGATGGGAAGGATTCAGTCCATTTGAAAAGAGTATGACAACTCATTGAAGGTGAATACCTTACATACTTTTGGTAAAGTTTTGGTAAACATTTCTTTATTTCTTGTTCTGAAATCCATCAATCTGTGAACTCATCTGCTTATTGGTGCGGCCGAGGTAGGTGTTTGGGGGCACGGGAAAATATTTCCAACACAGTCTCACAGCATTTCGTGTTATAGTCACAAAATTAATCTATTGATTGGTGTTCACCAACACAATTTCGGCATTTTTTTTGTGTCATACAGACCGATTTAAAAAGCAATGTAAATAATAACAAATTAGAAGGAAAAACAGATAAAAAAATACAGAAGTCAGTATTCTGACACAGAACGATTTTAGAAGCAATGTATTTCTATTGGTAGTATGTTTCGTGCCTGCACCAAATAATAACAAATTAGAAGGAAAAAAGATGACAAAAAATACAGATTTCAGTATTCTGAGGCTCTGAGCCCCATTTATTTTCCTCGCGGACGGCAAAAAAACTCTGACAGAGTTTTTTTGCCGTCCGCGAGGAAAATAAATGGGGCTCAGAGCCTCAGAATACTGAAATCTGTATTTTTTGTCATCTTTTTTCCTTCTAATTTGTTNGGATGACCTTATTTTATCAACCTCAAACAGAAGCCGTTTGTTGTACAGTATTATCCTACTTAACACTTGTCTATTTCGTTTTAACCTTTATAAATATAGTCTATGATTTTAACTTGGAGGCTACTATTAACATCGTTTGCACCGATGTAGCTACCACTCGCTTACACGCTAACCCAAGCCTTAACATTCAGTAAGTAGCTGATTAAAATCATTAACACATAAATAAGTACTCGAAATTTCACTTACCGCAAAACCGCATTCATGCACCGTCTGTTTCAACCGCAGAGCGAGTCACAATAGTCCGATATATAAGCATGAAGAACAAACAAACACGGCCGGGGGCAAGTTGTGTTCCCTGGATGAGCTGAACAGGCAGAGTGCCTGTAGCTTCACGGAGCAGCTAGCAGAGAGACAAGAAGCTAACAGCAGCAGTCACTTCACAGAGCCGTCACTCAATGTGACCACGCCCTAATTTATGCAAAAACTTTAAGACCTAATATAAATAAAAGGGTCGTGTTAGAAAACAATTCACTCACAGATCCATAATCATGAAGGTGGAATTTAACTATATTCATAATAATATGTATTGCAGCCAGGGGTAGAAACATGTTTTTTTCTGCTGTAAAGTTGGGCATTTTAACATGGGGGTCTATGGAAATTGCTCCTTTCTGCAGTCAGTCCCTATCGGCCAATATATGAACTGCAGTGTGTGCCACTTCCGTATTGGCATCCCGGCTCTTCAACAGAGTTTGCCGTTTGGTGCTGACGCTGTTGGCGGTTCTAGTGTTAACAGAAATGTAAATAAAATGTGTGTAATGGCAAATGCCATATATGATTTTCTTACCTGGAATTCTGCCTTTTTGAACAGACTTTTTGAGTCCTAGCTATATTGTCTGCAGTTCTGGGGTTAATATGAATCTAATATGAATGATTGTCATCGGTCTAAATTAGATTTCAAATTATTAACTGTGTATGTAATGAAGATCATAGTGTGGGTTAAATCCATTTTCATTACCACTGTCTTTTAACTGATTTAAATGCGGAAACTGGGCTTATTCATCAGAATTTCGTGTGACTTGACTTTACTTGCCTGACTCTCATCACAGTGACTTGGGACTTGCTTGATACTTGTAGGTCAAGAATTGAGACTTGCTCATGACTTGCATATGTAGGACTCACTCCCACCTCTGCAAATTACCCGGCTCATAAAGCATGCGCAGTTGAGTTGTCCCTTAAGCCCCGCCCCCGATCTCCCGCTCTCGGCTCAGTAGAATGAATGGCTTCCCCCCCCCCCTTTTATCTGAAGTGTCTTCCCTAAAAACATTGAAATGTCAAAGGAAAGAGCTTTCATTCCTACAGAAGCTTTGTGAGTAATGGATCTGCTCACAGGAAGGATAACCGACGCAAATCTGTCACGTCAAATTCAACTTTGGGGAAAATGTATTCTCACTGTTTTTTACCGAGAGAATACAGTACTGACAACGTTGACCTTTGTGGAAACGGGGAGCCTCAAAGAGAGGAAGCTGTGCAGCCTCATGATTTATGAGAGCACAGAGCTGAGGGCACACATTTTGGTTTCATCACGTCGGGCAATACATATTTCCCATTTGAGCCTATTATGAGCAAATTCATCGGTTATTAATTATTGTGTTGTTGATGAAAAAGGGAAATACCATTTTTTTTTAAAGCCAGAGGGCTCCTTCATACATTTTCCATTTCAGTTTATACAACTCACATTTCAATATAAAAAAAGTGACAGCAAATGCTTAGTGGATGTATTTACAACAATTGAGTAGAGGATACTACATTTAAATAGTATATTGATTCTTATTGATAGTTAATCAGGGGTGTAAGGAGTGTGTGTGAGAGACAGGAAGTGTCCATCACCGGCGGCTGCACACAGAAACAAAGAATCAAACATAAAGGGCAGGGCAGCAGCAGATGAAAGGCCTCAGTAATCGTAGAGAGAAATCTCCTCAACCAAAGACCCTCAGGCGGGATGTCAGCCTCCGGTGGGTCCTTGTCCTCCCGATGAGTTGCAACATTCTGTGAAAATGCAGATTTCTCATCCAGAAGCAGTGGTAGTTCAACCCTGGAAAGTGCAAGAATGCTATTGAATACAGGTGTGTGGATATGGGAATTAATGAAGAATAAGTTCATGAATAAACTCCATATGGTACTTTGTTTTTGTTGTATAGGGAAACACAGAGTGGTTGGGGTCAAACTGTGGTAAGTGGATAAGATGCTAATTGGGGGTGTAAACAAAGATACTTATCAAAAAGAGAGATTGAATGATTGTTGTTTTGTGAGTTTAGATGCAATGTGTGGGATATTTGTGACTTTCACAGAGTATAAGATTTCATACATGTCTTTAAATGGTTTTCGAAAGAGCAAAGATAAGATGTGTTGTTTACTTACCGAGATGTCAAAAATACTAACTATATAAAATAACCTTCACTTAAAAATATATGGGTGTGTACAAAAAAAAGTAAGAACTACCATATGTTGACACAACTATTCACAAAAGTAAAGAAAAACCAAAAACCAAAATATAAATATTGATGAGATAATTGTGTTTTTAACTACACACCTTTTAACCTGATGAAGAGTTACAGTTTGCCATCAAATCATCCAATCACGAAATCAGAGTAAGTCATCCTGATTGGCTGTTTTGTCTCTAGTCCGATTGCAAGTGCAGTTTTCGATCACATGGAAAGATTGGAATCACATTTAATTAACTTGAAACCAATCCGATTTGAGAGCAAAAGAGGCAGATCCGGTGGAAGAAATGTAATCTCGAAACCCATGGGCAGTCAACTAAAGACTATTTGGCCTAAAATGCGCTTCAATGTAACTTGTAAACTGGCTGCTCGTGGAACCGTCCGGTTGTAGACATTGTCTCTCAACTGGCATCTCGGGTTGCATGGGTGGCCAGAACAGGAAGTGTTGGCTCGGATATCTGCTGGTTGGCCCAGAAAAACAGACATATCAACCCAGTCTCACGGCATTTCGTGTTATAGTCACAACATTAATTTAATCTATTGATTCGTGTTCACCGACACCATCTTCGCATTTTTCGTGTCACACAGAACGATTTTAAAAGCAATGTATTTCTATTGGTAGTATGTTTCGTGCCTCCACCACGTCTTTTTGTCCGGTCGGGTCTTGGAATACCAGAAGCTGTGTGGTTCATAAAAACATTTTCTTACTCAATATCTTACCCTAAGCCTAACCCTATCCCTTTTATTTTAAATTGTATAATGTCAGAGTTTTTTTGCCGTCCGCGAGGAAAATAAATGGGGCTCAGAGCCTCAGAATACTGAAATCTGTATTTTT
>NW_011356215.1:0-2626 GCF_000735185.1 Notothenia coriiceps
TACGCACCGTTTATAAATGAGGCCCCAGGTATTCACTCTCTGTCCTAAACGGCTTGTTGGAGCTCCTGCCCCCCAGTGTGCTCTGATTGGTTGGGACGTTGCAAAGCTCGTTGCGAGGCTTGCTTGTTGCGAGGCTCGTTGCTGCTCGCCGCTGCTGCGAGCTGCTGCGAGGAACAGACAGGTTTCCGGGTCGGCGAAACAGCGAGAACAAGCAAAACTCATACTGAGCACACACAAACACTCAGACCCGAAGTAAAAACAATAAGTGTGGCTTGATATTGAGTAAGAAAAAGGTTTATAACGCTGTGAGAATGGGTCTGCGGAGAGCATTTCTCCGCAATCGCTGGGATTGTCTATTACCAGCGTTCAGGGAGCTCTATGCAATTCAATGGGGACTCCCTGTTAGTTAGCCAAGGGATCCTGGTGTGTGAGGTGCTCCGCGGATTGGTCCTTTTGATTTGGGTATTCACACGTCACAGAACCCAGGAAGAAAACAATGGAAAATGAGAAATCTCCAACGAGGCGTTCTGGGGCAGCATAGACAGGTCTTTTCTGTGTTAAAGTTTTACTCGCCCCAGGGTGTACTTTGAGGGTTTGTGACTCTGCAGACCGTTTACATGCATAAAAACCTTCATAACACACAAGGAGACGGGTAATAGCCAGAAAAGCATGACATGGGCCCTTTAACAGTGGACATTTTTCTTGCTGGTAAAAATAAAAACATGTTATCTGGTAACTGCCAGCTCGCTCTGATCCTAAAGAGATCCTATCAAACACCATCATGATCCCTGGATTATCGAGGGTTTTATGTAGAGACAGCTGGATGACAGTAAGACTTGTGCCTACGATGGCACAGAAAGTCCTCTCAAAGTAAATTTATATAAGTGTTTCTGGCGAAATAAGCTATACATACGGTTTTTACTCTGAGTAAACAACAAAACAACTTTAAAAAATATATTTTCCAGAGTTTTTCCTTTCTTGGCTCTCGGTTTTTCCCCTTCCTGTCGGCAACATTGCACCCCGCATACCGAGACTCTCCCTCTGCATATGAGGGTTTGCTCTCTCCCAGGATAAATGAACACATGACAACATATTGTGTAATCTGATGTTGTCAATCCTTTGGTGTAAATAACTCGAATACTTTATTCTTCCTGAAGCATTACAGGGAGAGTTATTTGACTAAACAATGCTTCCTCCTCCACACTGCTAGCTGGAGAACCCCACTGGTTAGGTTAGAAGAATTAGAGCTGGGGCGGAGGGTACTTTCCAAAGTATTAAAAACTGCTGAGGGAGGATATGATGAAAGGGTATTTGCTTTAAACTGGGGCCAATGGAAAATGATTGATCTCTATTTTATTGGGGAGAATAATTGAACAAAGGAGAGAGAACTAAAATATGGGGGGAAATAAAGAAAATTTCAAACGTCAGGTGAAAGTAACAAGAGCTTTTTTGGATGTAATGGGCTTTTACTGTTGTGCTGTTTAATTTTCACCTCATGCTTTGACGGCTATAGGGTGCCTCCACATTGCAGTATTATGTGTTGGTTCTTTCGATTAAAGCGTAATTGAGAAACAAACTATTTTGATTAACAAAATGTGATTAATTTATCAAAATACATATATCTGGGATTTAACAGCGACATTTAAAGCTGGTAGGAGCTGCTGGCTCTATGATAGTGGCGTGTTTGTCCAAAAAAACAAAACACTGTTGTTATAACTACCCTCAATGCCTGAACGGTACATACTGTACAGGTGCGCACTTCAAGTCTAACCATAGGGTTTTAAATAATGATTCCAATTTAAAAAACGAGACCCGCAAATGTGGTCATGTCTTGCTAGCCAACATTAGCTAGTTAGCTTGTGAGAGGGTGTTTCTCAATGTCGAGTACGCTTGCTTGGTAGCACATGTCTTCCGAGTCACTTGCTTTAGAAGCGAGGCAAGAATACTTCCTGGCATTCGGAAAACAAAGAGTGGAACAGGCGAGCAAGTGTGCATCATGTGAGAGGCCCCGCCTTACATTTTCCGCCACAGATTTGGGGAAATTGGTCCGTGCGCAAAGCATTGTGGGGATTTTAAGACCGCGGAGTCTACACATGTGCAGCCTCGAAATTTCTCCAAACGAAGTACGCCGGGCTCGGTAGAATTCCAAGTATGCTGGACATTGGAACAGTACTTCGGCGGCACTCGATGCCTTGAATGCTTGAATTCGATGGTTGAAATAGTGGCTCTGGAGCAGCTTTACTCGACATTGAGAAACACCCGGTTAGTCAAGGTAAGCTAGCTAACTAGGTAGATAGATAGCAAACGTTAGCTAGCTTGATTTACGGATAGATAGATTGATAGATAGATAGGATAGATAGATAGATAGCTGTGGATTTAGCAACATGTAGTTCATGTAATTTTCCATGTCCACTTGTTGCTGATGGTTGTGGTAGAGGAGCTGTAGATGTTGCACTAACATCTGTAGCATGGTCGAGCTGTAGATTTTGCACTAACATCTGTAGCATGGTCAGTTGCAGTCGCTACTGAGTTGACAGTAGCTACTGACCATGCTACAGCAGTGAGCAGCAGAGGTGGGTAGAGGTGGGGCTATGGCTTCATCATTATCAGGAAATGATCGTATAGA
>NW_011356216.1:0-3892 GCF_000735185.1 Notothenia coriiceps
TTTCTTTTCCTGTCAGATAACCAGAATGTGTAGTTTACATTGCTAACACACACACACACACACACACACACACACACACACACACACACACACACACACACACACACACACACACACACACACACACCTATGAGTCTGTAGCCTGACTTTAAATCCTGTCTATAGGTGTTGCTGCAAATAGTCAGGACGTACAAAAAAGAAGGATGGCCCGAAATACAGTTTTATTTGTATCTGAAAAGTGTCCCCACCACTTATTAAATGTTAAATGTCACTTTCCCATTCTTCTACTTGTTGCTTGTCTTGGATAGAGCCTCACAGTGAAAGCTCTGACCTTATAGGAAGTACGGAAGAACAACGGAGGCTATATATAAATAGATACAACAAACATGGCTTTTTAATTCAAGTTTATTTTGTAGTGCAAATAATACAAAACATGTTTCAGAATGGAATGAATACACATTAGTGGATAATCTAATCACATTATCATGAAGTTCAGTGTGTTCAGTACATTCTGCTCCTGTCGACTCCTTCAAATCACTGCAGCGTGTTTCCATCAGCCAATCACAGACCTGCCTTTTAATAAGAGTGGATCAGACTCACTCCACCCAATTCAGTCCAAAACCTGCCTTTCTAGGAACAGCAGATCAGTGTTAGGTCGATGAAGGTACAAAATAAACAAAAACCTCAAAGAAGTGTGACTTTTGAGGTTTTTTGTGAACTTTAACTGGACCTACAATGCCTCAAACTGTCATGAGGCCCGATAGCTTAGTAGTAGTAGCTGAAATAAATGTTCACTATGAAAATCAAAACAAAATGACAATATATTTTATGTTTTTACACCTGGAATATGTGTTTTGAATAACGGCTGCAACCAACAACGGTTTTAATTATATTTATTTAGCTTTAGATCAATGGCTTGGTGTGCGTCCCAGTTCCTCAGAGTCCACGGTGATGTGTTTAAACGTCCAAACATGATTTAAAGGCATTCTGGAGGAGGAATTAATTCAATGAATAAGCCCGGAGTTATTTTTGACTGTGGACGGACCAATGGGAAACACCATGATGTGATTTAAAGCCATCTGATTGGCTAATTAAAGAACTACAGGAGAGCGTCAGGGTCAAACATCACAACGTTTTAACCTGAAATCACATTTTAAAGACCCTCCTTTAGGTCCCTTCCTCACAGCGCAGAAACACGGAGGTCGCTTCATAAATCCCAAAAGTACAAAATGACGGGAGATTTCCCCCCCAAAAAAATGAGGAATGAAATGAGCGTACGATCAGAGCTGGAAGGCAAACAGGCTCATGCACCGCAGTTAGAAAATCAAAGCATCCGCACTATAAAAATATCCCGTTAGCAACACGGAGCTAAGCTAATGCTAAAGCTAAAGGCTTCTCTTAACGCAGCGTAAAGGAAGTGGACTACGACTCCGCTAGCCTCCGCACGTCAATGGGAATACAACTGTATGAAAGTCAGGACAAGTTTAAATCGTGAAAATCGTGAAATGTGTCATCGTCCCTTTATCTGCCGAAAGACTCCATTACCCAGCATGCACCTGTGTGTGCTGACTGAAACATACATCATTGTTATTGTTATTATATTAACTTCTCTGCTGCTTTTTGAAACGGTGCATTAGGGCCATTATTTGTAAAGCACGTCTGTAATTATTGACGTTTATCCCACTAAGTTTTTCCACTTTATTCTCAGGAAACACTCACGTTTCTTTTCTGTTAATGAATTACTTCCAATCTCAGAGACTACTCACAGGCTTTAAACTTATATCTATGTTTTTAATTGTGTATTGACGCACATATCTGACATTAATCTTTTGAGTTATTTCTTGTAAATGTACATCTTTAGTGTCAGATTACTAATTAATTCACTTTAAATGGCCCTAACACGCCGTTATAATCTTTATTTTTCCACAGAGATGATTCCATTTTTCCAAGTGATTTATATGTGTCTTCATTTAAATTAGTAAAAAATATTTTGTGTTAAAACTGTTCCCTTTAAATCTGAAGTTTACATAACGTGTATCTCATTAATCTTTAAGTGACTTCGTTTGTTTGAAGTTTAAAAGGACCTGATAATAATAAAAAGAAAGCCAACACTTTTTAATCTAAAATGACCGATAAGAGTCCAGAGTCCAAAAACAGATCAAACGTAGTGAAACTATAGAGCAGCGGTTCCCAGAGGCTGAATAAAGTTCTGATTGGTCAATTCAGATCATGTGACACGTTGTTAATCCAGTAGAGCAGACCGCTGTCAAGGACTGTGAGGGAAGGAGGTTCAAATAAATGTTTACTGTCCCCTTATTGCAAAGGTTTACTACTCCCTGTAACTGCAAGTATATTTCATTGTAACTGGTGAAATGTCCTCAACTGTCTTCTAAATCAGGGGTTCCCAAACTCTTCAGCCCGCGACCCCCAAAATAACAGTGCCAGAGACTGGCGACCCCCCACCACGTGAATTGTCAACGGGGGGGAGCCTCGCTGCGGGGACATTCTACAGATGGCCAGTCCGCCCCTGAAAAATGTCTATGCACACGTTATTATTAATAATAATACAAATAATAACACTTTTTTTTTTTTTTCAATAATCTCGTGACCCCCACTTTGGAACCCCCTGTTCTAAATAAAGAATAGTAGTCAAAAAAAAAGTCAATACAAAAAAGTCGAAAAAAAGGAAAGAAAACAAACAATGATTTGGCGGCCCACGTGCAATGCCTTCGCGGCCCACTAGGGGAACCGCTGCTCTAGAGGATCCGCCACAGGGCTTTTACTTTGAAAGGACTTCCAGTTTATCTCATTAATCTTTAAGTCACTTCGTTGTGCAGTTTGTTTGAAGTGTAAAAAGGACCTGATAATAAAAAAAAGAAAACCAACACTTTTTAATCTAAAATGACCGATAAGAGTCCAGACATTTCAAAACAAATCAAACATATTCAACTCCAGCGGATCCGCCCCAGGGCTTTTACTTTGAAAGGACTTCTTGTGTGTGTGTTCCTCAGTGGGCGGAGTCTGCGCCCCCCAGGGGGTGCCAGTCCACCCAGTGCCCCCCCGGCACTAGGCCCCTCAGAGGGATGAAGGCCTCTCCCAGCACCGAGCTCTCCCAGAAAGGCCCGTCGCCCAGCACCCTCAGGTGGATCACCCTCTGGTCCAGGTCCCCCCGAGGGAGACGCTCGTATACCAGCTAAAGGGACACAACAACAACAACAACAATAATATGAACTGTAAATAATAATAATAATAATAATAATAAGATATAACATGTGGAAACCCCCACCGCTTTAAAGCTCTCCTATCATGCTATCTTTAGGCATATGTTATGGGTCTCAGAAATCCCTCATATCCCTCTATTTCAGCCCTGTTACTAAAGTGCTGATTCTGGGTCAGTAGATTTAAAAATAAATAATTGTATTTCCTGCTTCTTTCCACACACTCTCTCCAGCACAGGTTAGCTCTGAGTGTTAGCATGCTAATGTAAACACAGACCATATTACTTCCAGAGCACGTCTCATTGTGTCTGACAGCAACGTTTCTGATTGGCCCGTGGGGGTAAAGCCCGCCCACATTTTAGTAATATCGTCATGATGCAGTAAATCTGGATCAGCTCCGTTGTTCCCCGTTTTTAGAGATGTGGGTACGGAGGAGAAGAGAGAGGGGTTTAGTCTCCTGACACACCGGGGACACACGGGGGACACATGGTGATGTAGAAAACACATCAGAAAGTGCATTTTGCATGATAGGAGACCTTTAAGGTGTGTGTGTGTGTGTGTGTGTGTGTGTGTGTGTGTGTGTGTGTGTGTGTGTGTGTGTGTGTGTGTGTGTGTGTGTGTGTGTGTGTGTGTGTGTGTGTGTGTGTGTGTGTGTGTGTGAGTGTGTGTGTTTG
>NW_011356217.1:0-2626 GCF_000735185.1 Notothenia coriiceps
GAGAGGGGGGGGGGGTGCAGGTGTGTTTCAGTGATGTTTTACTGCATGCACACATTCATTACATGGCTGAGTTGAATAAACGATTCAGATTGTTCATTTCGGACAGTCCAGAGGTTGTTAGTTTTAGCTAGCAGACCGTTGCTAAGGAGAACAGACCGTTGCTAAGGAGAACTGGCTGCACATTATCCCTGCTTTAAAGGTCTCCTATTATACTATTTTCAGGCAGATATTATAGGTCTCAGATATATAAAAGCAATTTGTCTTCTTTTTTGTTGTTTTTGGGATATATATATATCTTGTAATCATTTATTGTTATTTTAACATATGTATATATTTTATTTTTATACATGTACACTGTTTTTTTACTTTAACATTTTTTTGCATTCTTCTATATTTAAATATCTTCTAATTCTTTTTTTATTAAAGTTTTTGTTTCATTTTTATAATTTTTTTAGTATATTGGTTTTTAAATAAGGGTTAGGGCTAATATTTTACATTTCTTATTTTTTATTATTATTCCTTTTTAAGTAGTTGTATATTTAATTTAACTCAACTCACTAAATCAGTATCATATTCAATCAATAGTGTATACCTGCTTCATTCTATTTTATCTTATTTAATTTAATGTTATTCTCTTTTCTTTTCATTTTAAATGCATTTAAATGAGATTTTTTGATGTGTTTATTTTGCAATATATCTCAATGTGACACACTTTAAATCACTTTGTGTTGAAACTTGCTTTACCTGATGGTGTGTGTACTGTATGCACCATCACACACTTATCAGACTCCATCAGTGTGCGAGATGAAGGTGAAGGAGATTTAGAGGAAACGTATCAGCTGTTCTCTGAGCTCTGAGCTTAGAGCTGCTTACTGTGGGAGTCTGTATGAGGAACTGGGAGACTGGTTTGAACTGGTTTGTGTGTGCAGGATAAACCAGTTCCATGCATGAGTAAACTCTGCAGCACGCCTCATGTATGATGGGATGGTCACGGCAGAAAATAGAGAAAGCTGCAGAGGAACAAAGGAGGATAAGTCTACTGCTCTGGCGTCTTATTCTGAGGTTAAATGGGATTATTAAACTACAGAAATGTGAGAGATAAGGAGGGAAATGGAGGGATTAGAATACATTAAATCAAATGTTATCTTTAATCACCACATTTTTACAAATAACACATTTGTACTGAGGTGTTTTACAGTTTGTACGGATCAATAATATTGAATAACAATGTAAAAAACAATACAAATACAATAACAATGTGATGCTGTATTTGTTGTGGTAATCCCAATAAATCCTTCTCATAAATAACAAAATAAGAATCCAGTTAAAACTCAAAACACATTACATTAATACATTTCATCTTCAAGCCGTCTGCAGCATTTCTCCAAGCAATATTTAGCAGAAAGAGAAAAACAACATGACTTCTCCTCCTCTCTCTGGGTTATTCTGCGGACAGCGAGGAGTGACTGCACTGTGAAAAGAAAAAATGGAAGCAAAACAACCTGAAGATTGACGACATGACTGAGGAAAAGAGAGAAAATGGATGTCTGTATGTGCAATGTTACATATTTACAACGTGATTACAGTATTCCCCAGGCAACACAACATCTGTTTGGTTCTGAAGTCGAGTGTGTTTACACATTTCAGCCTCCATTCATCCTCCTTTTGTTTGGATTTGTGCAGTTTATTTTGGATGACAGAATTCACTGGATGACATACTCCCTGTTTTTCTAGGCTAATGTTGGGCTATAAATGAACTACAGCACGGTCACATGACTTCACATCTCCACCGCTAAGCTAAAGGGTGCTAATGTTGGGCTATAAATGAACTACAGCACGGTCACATGACTTCACGTCACCACCGCTAAGCTAAAGGAGGCTAATGTTGGGCTATAAAGGAACTACAGCACGGTCACATGACTTCACATCTCCACCGCTAAGCTAAAGGGTGCTAATGTTGGGCTATAAAGGAACTACAGCACGGTCACATGACTCCACGTCACCACCGCTAAGCTAAAGGAGGCTAATGTTAGGCTATAAAGGAACTACAGCACGGTCACATGACTTCACATCTCCACCGCTAAGCTAAAGGGTGCTAATGTTGGGCTATAAAGGAACTACAGCACGGTCACATGACTTCACGTCACCACCGCTAAGCTAAAGGAGGCTAATGTTGGGCTATAAAGGAACTACAGCACGGTCACATGACTTCACATCTCCACCGCTAAGCTAAAGGAGGCTAATGTTGGGCTATAAAGGAACTACAGCACGGTCACATGACTTCACATCTCCACCGCTAAGCTAAAGGTGGCTAATGTTGGGCTATAAAGGAACTACAGCACGGTCACATGACTTCACATCACCACCGCTAAGCTAAAGGGTGCTAATGTTGGGCTATAAAGGAACTACAGCACGGTCACATGACTTCACGTCTCCACCGCTAAGCTAAAGGGGCTAATGTTGGGCTATAAAGGAACTACAGCACGGTCACATGACTTCACATCTCCACCGCTAAGCTAAAGGTTGCTAATGTTGGGCTATAAAGGAACTACAGCACGGTCACATGACTTCACATCTCCACCGCTAAGCTAAAGGAGGCTAATGTTGGGCTATAAAGGAACTACAG